>NC_056737.1:1487615172-1487672672 GCF_019279795.1 Protopterus annectens | reverse complement strand
AGGCACACACTTCTTCAAGATAACGATAAATCCACAGAAAATCGATGACACCATTCGGTTCAAGTAAAAATAGTATTTAATAGTAAGCGCTTTCACGGCTGAGAGAAGCCGCTTCTTCAGACAAACACAGAAGCGCCATTACAGCGCCAAATTTAAACAGAATGTTTCAAGTACTAAAGTCTCCTCCCACCAGCTTCCAAAGAAATTTAAAGTGCCAATGCACAATTCCACAGAACCACTGAATAAAAACAATTACATCCGCTGGTGTAAGTAAAAAGCATATAATGAATAAAAATATGTAATAATACTATATCCTACAGCTACAAAATTACTTAGATCGAACATGTAGCACTTATTTAAAATCACACATTTAACTGAATATGGTGTGTGTGGTTTATACAAAAATATAACATAAGCTGTAATGATAAGTACTTCAAAAGGAAGCAATAAATAAGAGCATGGTGAATCTAAGGAGGTCCGAAGCTATAATAATACCTGTACAAAACATGTAACACTTTTAAAAACTGTCATAATTATCAGACCGACATGATAAAAATTACTTCAAATGATATTACTAAAAAAGGTAATATAAAAAAGGTGATGTAGAATGTATGGATGCATGAAAAACAAGTAACGGAATAAAATAGCACAATAAATGATCAAGCATACATTCATAATTAAAATTAACCAGACATGTTCAACATGGTATCTCACATAAATGCAAGTATAAACAATAATTAGATGCATAAAATATATACACCCAAAAACAAATAATAATTAGAACAAGCCCATGTATACTAGAAAATATATGCATAGTGTATGTTTTAACATGAGACTAAGGAATCTTAGAGACAATCATCTCAAGGGGACGTGCCAATGGCTTGATGCTACATATCATAGCAAAAAGTATAACAAGGGATCGTGACCAATTCCTGTGTATTATCTCAGTGGTCTTCCTTTTAAATAAGGTTTTATAGACAGCACTTCGTTTAGGCCTTTTTCTCTATGCGCAGCCAGTCTGCACATCCATCTTAACTCAGCTTGCTCTGTGAGATTGGTTATGTCCCCTAGCCTGAGGCTAGGCTCCACTACTTGAAAAACTTGAAATAGGAAAGTATGCATAGGGCCTTCTCTAAGGGTATGTTTTGCTAGAGCACTGTATTCTTGTTTTCTAGACAGGCAATACATGTGGTCACGTATCCTTTCTCGTAGGGTTCTATTAGTCTTGCCCACATAAAATGAAAAACACATAACACAGTGGGCTACATACACAATGTTCCTAGTGTTACAGTCGCTACTACAATTGATTGTCCAAAGATGACCCGAAACCGGGTGTCTATAATAGTGGGATTCGTCTATAAATTTACATTGTGGACATTTCCCACATTTTCTAGTTCTTTCAAAACCTGTTCGCTCAGGAGTTGTATTGCCTCTCGAACCACATAGCAATCTTTTAAGGTTCAGCAAATTGCTGAACACAAAATTCGGACTGGAGCCCACTATCCTCATGATGCTATCCTCTGCAGTGAGGATATTCCAATGTTTTTGAATTATGGATTGAATCCTATGAGTTCCTTGTCCATAAGGTACAACGAATCCCAACGGTCTATCAACCTGATGCTCAATGGTTGTGTCGGCTTGACTACGCCCTCCAAACAAATAAGGTTTGGCTCTATGCTCTCTGAGATCATTCATCTCCCTATATACATTCTGAATTTCTTCATGTGTATATGCTCGTGCTATGAGTCCTTCACATAACTCATTCAACCCTGAATCATAGTCAGTTTCCTTGGTTGATAACCTCGAGACCCTCATGGCCTGACCCTTGATAATGTTCTTAAAAATGTGAGGGGGATGCATGCTATCCCTATGAAGAAATGAGGGTTTGTAGCATGATTTCCGATGTACCTTGGTGTTTATCACGCCTCCTGTCTTGAATAGAGTAATATCTAGGAAATCAATGGTTCCAACATCATAACTCATGGTGAACTTCAGAAAAGAACTGCTGGAATTCAGCCTTTGATGAAAAGCATGTAGTTGCTCAATGTTCCCTTTCCATAGAAAAATGAGATCATCCACAAACCTCCTATAAAATAAGATGTGTGGATCATGTATGATGTGAACTTCTTCAAAGGTCGCCATGACCAAATTGGCATAGCTGTTGGCACAGCTAGTGCCCATGGCGACCCCTTTAACCTGCTTGTAGCAGGTTCTTTCATAGATGAAAATATTATTCTCCAAGACTGTTTCCATGAGTAACAGTACGAAATTAATCCTATTCTCATCAAGCTCAGAGTGGCTTCTAAGGTACGAATGCAACATTTGAACACCCTCACCATTGGGAATGCACGTAAATAATGAAGTTACATCCATAGTCACAAGGATTATGGAGTCAATCCCACTTCTATCAAGGGTACCAATTAACATATGTAGATCCCTCAGTAAATGTTCAGTATCCTGAAGAATGTAGACCGACTTCTTCATGGGTTGCTTTAGTTCATAGTCCAAGAACATAGAGAGTGGCTCAGTCAGCCAACCCGCCCCTGCCACTATGGGTCTGAAGGGAGGATGGAGAAGATTTTTGTGTATTTTCGGTAAACCCGAAATGGTTGGAATAACAGGATGGTCAACGAGTAGAAAAAGATGAAGGTCCTCAGTTAGATGGCCCATGGCCTTGCAGTCTAATAGCATGCGAGTTATTCTTTCTTTCATGTTATCAACCATGTCCACAGAGACTTGCTCATAAGCTTCATCGCTCAGCATGTTTGACATTTCAGAATCATAGTAGGTTGTATCCAAGACAACTACAGAGCCACCTTTATCTGCCGGACGTATTGTTATGTTATTATTATTCTTGAGGCTATTCAAGGCTTCCATCTGTGTTTTAGTTAGATTCTCTGTCAAGGTATGCTCATGGAATCCCTGTGTTTCATAAATGTCCTTTTCCACAGCTTTCACAAATATATCTACATTGGAATTAAACGGTGGCATAAACACACTTCTTCTTTTGAAAGCTACCAATTTATCATTATTACGATCATGAAAAAGCAATTTCAACCCAACATTCCTAGCAAAAGATCTTAATGCTAGGATGGATTGACTATGGTCGATATAATATGTAGGTATGAATGACATACCCTTGTTCAAAACTTCAATTTCTGGTTCAGACAATGCATAGCCAGAGATGTTATAGATTAGGCCATTTGACCCCAAAGGTTCTGAAGAGTTTGTTGTGAACTCGGGGGAGGGGGTAAATCTTTCCTTTTGGCCCCCCGTACATGATCGTTCTCTATCGACCTTTTCCGATTCAGACGTATAGGAAAAGGAGCCTCAGTAGGGTTATGTAATTCTACCCTATCCAACTGTATTTTCCTTCTCACTGTCCCTGCTAGGGTAGTACTAGCTGACCCTTCATTCTCGTTAGCATCAGTAGTTTTGTCAGAAATATTCCCACATGGGGTAGTGTAGACCGAAGAGACTACATTATCCACAGGTGACTGCATATCTTCCAGTGAGGTGGCTAAATGATCTTCCTGAACAGAAGATGGAGCTATAGCCAAATTGCTGTTCGATGAGGGCAACACATCAGTGGAAACCACATGCTCATTGTGGCTAGAGCGGTGACTATGCTGGTTAGATTTGGTATGTTCGCCAATATTGGGTGCATTAGCACTGGAAGCAGTGTGGCCATTTCTATTCATCGATCTATTTACACCAGGCATATCCCTGGAAGACGTTGCCTGATTTTGAATATTACCGGCTCTCCTATTTGTCTCCTGATCATTCCTTCCTTCAGGTAGCGTACGTGGCCAAACAAAGACATGTTGCTCTGAAAAATCTTTAATGTCCCTACTCAACTTCTTCCTTTTATTGTTGAGTAGGTTGGCCTCATAACGGCCCACCCGATCAAAAAGTTCATGCATATAAAGTTCTGTTGCATCATCACCTATGATGGTATTCAAACGTTGATGCAAACTATCCATGCTCCTTTTACATTCCTCCTCAATAGGAAGGAAAAAATCAATAAGTAGCCTGATGTATGCCCGACTGGCATCCAAATTAATTTGCTGCCACTTTTGTAACAGTCCCGGGTACAGATTCCCATAGGTCGGCATATTTAGGATTCTTAGACCCCTTGGTACAATGCCTTTCGCTAGGCATGCCTCCATATGGTATCTCTGGGTTTGTAAGCGTTTGAATTTGTAGAGATCATTGTCCATATCTCTCTTAATATTTCTAACAAGGGTTTCATCTCTCACCTCATTTTCATTGTTGCTAGCAAAAGAATGGCCATCAAAGCCCACTAACGGATTAACAATGTCTTCCATCAAATCTCGTATATGAGTTCTAGGTGGAGGCACCTTATCATTGTTATGATTGCCACCCGCAGCTCCCAACATGTTGTGAATACAAAGAAGAAGCCTCAAAGTCCCAAATTACAAGTCAGAAACACAAACCCAAAACGAGAGCTGAGGACAGTGCACGATGTGCATAAACCACCTTTCCCAGTTCGTATATACAGCCAAGGTTGGCGTCCGTAGATGCAAGTGTATTATAACCACTTACTGTCTCACAACAGATGAGCCCAGATAACAGCAATCAAACTGAGAGAACCTAGCATTCAATGCGATAAGGTACACACTTCTTCAAGATAACGATAAATCCACAGAAAATCGATGACACCATTCGGTTCAAGTAAAAATAGTATTTAATAGTAAGCGCTTTCACGGCTGAGAGAAGTCGCTTCTTCAGACAAATACAGAAGCGCCATTACAGCGCCAAATTTAAACAGAATGTTTCAAGTACTAAAGTCTCCTCCCACCAGCTTCCAAAGAAATTTAAAGTGCCAATGCACAATTCCACAGAACCACTGAATAAAAACAATTACATCCGCTGGTGTAAGTAAAAAGCATATAATGAATAAAAATATGTAATAATACTATATCCTACAGCTACAAAATTACTTAGATCGAACATGTAGCACTTATTTAAAATCACACATTTAACTGAATATGGTGTGTGTGGTTTATACAAAAATATAACATAAGCTGTAATGATAAGTACTTCAAAAGGAAGCAATAAATAACCGACATGATAAAAATTTTAATTATGAATGTATGCTTGATCATTTATTGTGCTATTTTATTCCGTTATTTGTTTTTCATGCATCCATACATTCTACATCACCTTTTTTATATTACCTTTTTTAGTAATATCATTTGAAGTAATTTTTATCATGTCGGTCTGATAATTATGACAGTTTTTAAAAGTGTTACATGTTTTGTACAGGTATTATTATAGCTTCGGACCTCCTTAGATTCACCATGCTCTTATTTATTGCTTCCTTTTGAAGTACTTATCATTACAGCTTATGTTATATTTTTGTATAAACCACACACACCATATTCAGTTAAATGTGTGATTTTAAATAAGTGCTACATGTTCGATCTAAGTAATTTTGTAGCTGTAGGATATAGTATTATTACATATTTTTATTCATTATATGCTTTTTACTTACACCAGCGGATGTAATTGTTTTTATTCAGTGGTTCTGTGGAATTGTGCATTGGCACTTTAAATTTCTTTGGAAGCTGGTGGGAGGAGACTTTAGTACTTGAAACATTCTGTTTAAATTTGGCGCTGTAATGGCGCTTCTGTGTTTGTCTGAAGAAGCGGCTTCTCTCAGCCGTGAAAGCGCTTACTATTAAATACTATTTTTACTTGAACCGAATGGTGTCATCGATTTTCTGTGGATTTATCGTTATCTTGAAGAAGTGTGTGCCTTATCGCATTGAATGCTAGGTTCTCTCAGTTTGATTGCTGTTATCTGGGCTCATCTGTTGTGAGACAGTAAGTGGTTATAATACACTTGCATCTACGGACGCCAACCTTGGCTGTATATACGAACTGGGAAAGGTGGTTTATGCACATCGTGCACTGTCCTCAGCTCTCGTTTTGGGTTTGTGTTTCTGACATATATATAGATATATATATATATATCTATATCTATATATATATATATATATATATATATATATATATATATATCTATATCTATATATATATAAATATATATACACACACACACACACACACACACACACATTCATCTTATCTTAATGCAACTTTGGCTCATTTTTTCTTCTATCTACTTTCTGTTAGCTACCCTCTGGCGTATTCTTTCTTGTCATTGGTCTGCTGTATCTAATCCTTCATTTTTCTTCACAATCCATTACCACCTTCCACACAGAGTGCAGCAAGTCTGTTATGTTGTCCTTCATTACAGCTTTCAATGTCCTTAGTACTTATATCTCCCCGGGTACTCATAGCATCTATTAGAGTAGTGCTGCTGCTGTCACAATTGAAACAGTTTCCTCACTTTGTTTTTTAGTGCCCCCTTTAACCATGTCAATATTAACCACATCTTGTTACGCATAACTTACAGTTTATTATAGTGCCTATAAATTAGGCACAATAATAGAAAATAAATAACATTACTATGAAAGTAATGATTCAAAAACCAAGTTGTCAGATATCATTCAGAAACCTGCCTCTCAGCAAATGTACTATGTGTCAGACATGGAGATGCACAATTCATCTCAAATGCCAGGGATCAGAAAGAAAAAAATGTTTTTCAGGACCCACTTAGCAGAACAAAGCACAAATAACATCTGTAATGATGCTGGAAGCAGACTCTAGAGCAATAAGAGATGTGCCAGAGTGCTCCAAATGTACCTCAGGAACCATCAGCAGCCCTAAGGTAGCGCATACTAAGCTAACTGTTCTTTAAGACAGAGAAACCAAACCACATATGAATAAATAAGCTAGGATCACAACTGCAAAGAAAATACACTGTTTAATGCTCAGTAAGCAGATATTCTGCAGAAATGGTTTAATATGATAGTAATAATAACAATAATAAAAATGAAATACTACTGCTACAATTACTACTACCGCTAATTGCAATAATACAAACGAGCAGGAAGTCACTTCTAACATTTCACGTGATCAACAAGCTCCTTTGGGGCAGGGCATTCCAAGGAAATCCTCGAGAATATGGAACCAAGCGCAGTAAGCAAATTATAGGCCACCGCGCTATCGACAAGGGTGGGGGTATCAGAATCAGCAGCCCTTTTACAACAGACAACAATAGCACTGGAAATAACTGCTATAGAATCAACTAGTACATTTGATTTTCACAACGATTTCCTAAGTCTGCAATTTGAAACGTTTGATGCACCAGTTGTGTTGTCAGAAAAACGTAATGATACACATAATTTTCAGTGTGAGCATGTTACAGAAATTACCAACTCCAAAGGGGAGTTTACTGTTTTTAATTTTACTACTTATCTGTTTGATGAAAAAATTGCAAATTTGTTATGTAAGGGCCTAAATTTTGTGCCTTCAAGACACTCTGATTTAGTAGAAGTTATTTTAGACTTAAAGATGTTTGTTAGAAATTTCAATTTTCGTTTAATGTTTAGCAACAATGTGACTAATGATGGCAACTATTTTTTACACAAAAAAAGTCTTTTCAACCCTCCCTTGATACATTGTTTGACATTATTTGAGAAACTGCGTGATTTTGATTTTTGAGCAATGTTAGACAGTAAAGAAAGTTTGACACACAATTTATCTCAATCAGAAAGTCAGTTGTTAAACAAATTGATTAAAAACACCTCAATTCGTATAATGAAGCCTGACAAGGGAGGGGGCATGTTACTAATGTCTAAAGATGATTATACCAATAGAATTAATACTTTGTTACTAGAAGATAGTACATATGAAGAAGTTTCTAAAAGGTTCATGAATGTGTCATACCAAAGAATTGACATGGCTTTACAAGATTTGTATGACCAAGAATTAATAGATGGTAGGCTGCTTGATTTTCTAGTAGTCAAATTTCCTAGGACACCGTGTATCTTTGGTATTCTGAAGATACACAAAGATAAATTCGACCCTCCTATGAGGCCAATTGTCAGTGCTAATGGTTCGAAAACAGAATTCATAGGAAAATACTTGGATTATACACTCAAAGATGTGTTGAAAAAAGAAGAGCATATATGCATTGATTCTTGGCATTTTTTGAAAAAATTAAATGTTTCACATTATGATAAAAATGTTTATTTTTTGACTGTTGATGTAGTTAATTTATATGGTTCCATGCCACACAATACTGGTATTGAGTGATTTGAGGAATTCTTGCATGGTAGCTCTTTGTTCACTAACAACCAAGTACTTATTCTTGTTTCTTTGATGGACATCATGTTAAAAAATAATTTCATTTTTTATGAAGGTCAGTATTTTCATCAAAAAATGGGTGTGGCAATGCGCCCCCATTTTTGCAAACATTGTCATGTTAATGTGGGAGCGTAAATATCTATTTAATTCTTTATTTGCTGATAAATGGATTCTTTATTTGCGTTACATAGATGATTTGTTTTTTTTTTAATGGATAGGTGATGAAATAGTAATTCATGACTATGGACTACATTAACAACACTACAGAGTTTTTGAAATTTACTTACACATATTGTAGGGACAGTATTAATTATTTAGATGTCACTATCAGAAAGGAGAACAACTGTGTTGTAAGTAATTTATTTAGAAAGCCAACTTATAGTAATAGCTTTTTGCATTACAACAGCAGTCATCCTTTGCATGTAAAAAATAATTTGGTGAAAGGGCAATTTATCAGATTAGCCCACATGGTTATGAAAGTCAAAGCTTTTTTGGCTCAATGTCATGTACTTTTTGATATGTTTTTATCTTGAGACTATCCCTTAGAACTTTTGCATAATTTCTTTAATGAAATAAGTATTAAAAGGGAACAAGATATGATCGTACCAATTTTGAATTATGGTAACACTATTATTTTGGTAAATAGTAACCATGAACAAACAATATCAACAGACAACAAAGACTTAATGTGTTCTTTTGTTACTAGGTTTAGTGTAGACCATCAATTTTTATCTTACATCTTAAATAAGAACTGGTATATTTTCCAGGGTTTCGATGGAATTATGGAAAAATTAGGATCCAAACCTAGTATTGTTTTTAGAAAAGGGTATACGTTTAAACAACTGTTAGAAAAGAAAGGACAAAGTACCAAGAAAGAAAAGGCTATAGGATTTTGTTCTCAATGTTCACTTATTAAACTATTAAATAAAATCAAACTAAATAATAATTACATCAAAATAGGAGGAAAATTCACTTGTGACACTGTGGGTGTTGTTTATGCAGCTTTGTGCGAGTCTTGTTCTGGTTTTTATATTGGCAAGACCAAGAGAAAACTTAAAGAACGGTTCTACCAGCATGCTAGAGACATCAAAAATAAAAACATATTGAGAATAATCTTTCACATTGTTTTAAATTTGTTGTTATTGAAAAAGTCCCACAGGACCCTAGAGGAGGACCTTGGGAAGACTTATTAGATTTCAAAGAGTTATGTTGGCAGATTAGGTTGAATGCCTTATGTGTTTTTTGTGTCTTTTGGCTTTTTCCGGTTAGGGGTCGCCATAGCGGAACTCCGGTCCGCTAATGATTGGCAGTAGATTTTTACGTACTGGCTTGCCGGGCCTAACGCACAACCTTCAACGAAGGAACGCCCATTCACGCATGTCGCTACACAGAAGACGCTCTGTGAGGCGACAACGCTACCGAAGCACCACCACCACAGTAATACCTGGGTTAAATGATGGTATCTCTTTAGCCAGTTTTTTTTAAAACTGCTCACATAGAGTGCAGTTACTATCATCATTTTAGTAAAGTAAGGCACAATGAATGTTGGTTTCAGCTTTCTTTGCTGTTATTTAATATGCAGTAGTTTTAAGACACATCATTTCTTGTTTTAAGTCTTTAAGAGAATTCACCTTGTGTTTTTAAAAAGTATCAGTTGGGTTTTTATTGGACTACTTTATCACATGACTGTTTGAACGAGAGTATTTAAGATTTATGTGGTTATTGATTCTAGTATTCTGAAGAAGTCTTTGTTATATTCTGATGAAAGCGCTAAATAAAGTTTTGTTTTTGCACACTTTGATTTCACTTTTTTGAGTGCACATAGCAAGTTTGGTGATTTGTGGCTGTAATCAATTTTTGTTTCTAATAATAATAATAACAACATATCCTGATAAGTAGCCAGGTTGGGGAGTTCTGCACCAACTGCATATTAATCCTGAGCCTGCAAATCCTGTTAATAAGATATTGCAATGGTCAAAATGGGAAGAAACTGATATATAAGGTGCATCATGTGGGCATTAAGCCTAAAATAGTACATGGATGGTCTAACAGAAGCTGAAACTAAGTCCTTCAGTTTCAGATTGCCATAGAACACTACTCTTCAAATTATATACCTCCAGTATGAATTGTATTTTGTCCCCACTACAGGCTAATTTTCAGTCATCCAATTGTGGTCGCATTCCAAATCCTTTCTTAAATTGTTAATGGCAAACATAGACTTTTACAGGTGAGAGAATTGAAATTGATGTTGTTAACACAAAAATAATATTGTAAATGTTTACCCTGAATAGTTTGTCCAAGAGGAAGCTTACACACCAGAAAAGTGATAGGTCCAAAATTTAAGATTGTGGTATAACCTAGGCATGAGGGCATGAGGAATTAATGTGAAATTTGACACTACTCTTTGACCTTGTTCACAAGATAGGAGTCAAAACCATCCCCCACTACTCCCTTATATTACAGTAATGTCCAAGATGGTCCAGCAAACATCCTTGGTCAGCAGTGTCAAATGCTAATATAAATTAGAGCAGAACCACAAATGAAACATTTTACTGTTCCCTTAGTATTAGGAGATCATGATCAATCCTATTGAACCAAGTTGTTATCATTTGTATAAATATATAATTACTGACCATGGGATGGGTAAGGCTAATCTAACACCAAATGGAATTGAAATAGGTAAATGCAAGCAATAAAAGGGAGACTGGCTAGGCTTAAAATTTTGCACAGGGTCAACTAGCCTAGTACTTACATTTGAACCTATAATCCTAGTATTGTCAGTCAGTTTTTATACCTGGGACAATAACCAAATTAAAATGGATCATAGGAGTTACTGTCTCACAGACAAGAGTCCAGTTATGTATACACCGCCTTCTGAAAAAACCTTGAAAACAAATGGCAAATTGGAAAGAAAACTATATATATCCTGATCACGAGGGTCTAATTTTATGGACTTCTGCAACACAGGTTTTATTTATTTGTTTGTTTTTGGTACTCAGCTGTGTCAACAACCCAGCTATGCTGCTTTTTAGTGGTGTTAGACTTGCATGGTTAAAACCATCTTTGATTTCAATGCGCACCAGCATATAATCCCAATTTACCTCCAGGATTCAGTTTCACTTTGGGGCAAGTCCAAGTTGATTCACTCGCTATAGGTTCCTGGGGCTCCAGGCAGAACTGCAAGGGTCCTAGAATGTCCCATACCTGTAGACAAGTCTTACATGTATACATACAAATATTTCAAGCATGGACATTAATGTCCTTCTAGCCTGCTAATATATCAAAACACCTATTCCCATAATAAAGGTCCAAGCTATTCTTAAAATATCTATACTAGTACTTGCTTTAACATAATTTGGTAGTCTGCTCCATGCATCAGCTGTTCTCTCATATAACCAATTAGTACATTTCTCATTCCTATAGAATCATCTACATAGGTTGTCTGATGATTCTCTAGTACTTTTTGATAACCCCAAACATTCCCAGAGGTAGTTGTCTCTAAATGCCCTATATACCTGAATAAAATCTCCTCTTAAATATCTGTAAGAGATATTGTGTAAGTTCAGATATTTTATACATTCATAATAACTTAAATGCTCACATCCATGGATGCCCTTGGTAAATTTCTGCTATATTCTTTCCAGTTTCCTCATGGTTGTTTTCTTATAAGGTTTCCATATTGTTATTCCATACTCAAGTTTGGGTCTAATGTAACTAACACTGATTTCCTAGACTTTATAAATATTTTTATACAACCTATAGTCCAATAACTATCAATATCCAATTGGTTGATAAGATTAGAAAAACTCAAAGCTGGATTTACCCATATACCCAGGTCCTTAAACGAATCTACACTTTCAATCACTGTGAGCTGTATTAAATATTCACCTTTCAATTTATGTCTCCCAAATCTCATGTGCTTAGTTTTTGATGTATTTATCAGCATATTATTCTCCTGTGCCCAAATGGTCAACTATCTCAAGTTCTTTTAGGATTATAGGATCATAGGAGATTAACAACCTACCGACCCATAGGTCATTTCAAGTCTAGCCGTTTAATCCCAATGTAATGCCATAGAAATGTTAGTTGCAGATATGCCTTATTTGTAACATATGTAATCAGTTTACCTAATTTCAGGTCATCTGCATATAAAGTGTAGAACAGCTCAGATGAAAAAGCTGGGTCTGAAAGATACAATTTAAACAAATAAGGGCCTAGGACAGAGCCCCGTAGGATACCCCAAATGTAACAAGAATTTCACGTGTCCAATTGCTGAATGATACTTACATTACATTCTGATGAAGTGCCCAGTTTAGGGGATGAAAGTGCTCAATCTGTATATATTTTATGTGGAAGAATAAAGACAGCTTGTGCTGAAGAACTGGCTGACTACAAGTGATTCCTGATGCTGACAGTGTTGGCTTTGGGACATTGTTCTTTGCTGTATGATACGTGCCATATCCTAATTGTAAGTCATGCAGCTATCCATCTCATTAAGAGTACATCAATACATAGTTGTTCTGATTTATTGATCAGTGTTTTGTATATGACCCTGTCAAATGCTGAATTAAATCTATATAAATTACATCACAGCACAATTTTTCATTCATAGCTCTTATTATATTGTTAAAGAACATGTTACAGGTGATAATAGATCTATTTTCAACATATGCATGCTGATACATGGTTTCAAGTCCCAACCAAAAATATTCTGACAATAATTTATTCAATATTACCTTCTCCATTATTTTTTCACAACACGAAAGTTGACTTAAGGGTCTATATGACTTTGGGTTTGTCCTATTCCCCTTTCCCTTAAAGACAGGTTTAATAAGCGCATGTCTCCAATCTTGAGGAATCTCTCTATATTTATATGATCCAGAAAATAACAGTTATAATGGCACTATATGTTCTTGCTAAAGTGTCGGGTCATTATTACTAGATCTGTCTCCTTCCTGTGCTTTGTTTGGATTCAGTTTGTGCAGTTCTTTTTCAATCAAGCTACAGTTATTCCACTCCACAAGGAGGGATCCACCTGAGATCCTGGGAACTGCTGCTCCATCAGTCTGACGAGCCTGATCTGCAATGCCATGGGAACGTATTATCATGGAACTTATAAACAAAGACATTGGCAACCTTCAAACACTGGACCCCACCTAGTTTGGGTTCATGAAGGGCCGATCTTGTCCCCTGAACCTGACTGACTTCTTCGAATCAGTCTCCAGAGCTGTGGACAAGGGTAAGGCAGTCCACACAGCCTATCTGGACCTCGCCAAGGCCTTCAACACCATTCCTCACTCTGGAATCATAGATAAACTTACTAAGCTGGGCATTAATCCCTACATCACTTGATGGGTTGCCAACTGGCTTACTGACAGAATCCAGACTGTAAAAGTAGCCGACTCCAAATCCAGCTCCAGACAAGTGACAAGTGGAGTTCCTCAGGGTTCAGTCCTGGGACCGCTCTTGTTTGGCATCTACTTCTCTGAAGTACAGGCCAACACTAAGAGACTCTGGCAAAAAAGTTCACAGATGACTGCAAACTGGGAGCCATTATTGAATCCCCAAATGATGTGGATATTCTACAAAGGGCCTTACAGAAACAGATGCTTGGTGCCAGAGCCATGGGCTCAAGCTCAATGCCAAGAAATGTATAGTTATCCCTTTTGGGAAAAAACATGTACCCATGAATTACCACATAGGTGGCAGCACACTAAACATGGAAAGTGTGATAAGAGACTTAGGGACACAGCTGGACAGTAGTCTCACCTTTGATAACCAACATCACTACAACAGTCAGGAAATCCTTCTATGCGGCAGACCTCATCACTAAGGGTTTTTCATCCAGAAAAAAAGCAAGTCATTGTCCCATTGTACTCATCCCTAATTAGACCCATTATAGAATACAATGCCCATTTGGTATGTACCTCTCAAGACATCTGAAACAACTAGAAAGGCCACAGAAATACCTCACTAAAAGAATCACAGGCCTAAAGGAGATGCCCTATGCTGACCGTCTAAAAAACCTCCATCTATACTCTGTCGCATATCGACTACTCAGAGGTGATCTCTGCTTAACATACAAAGCCATGTCAAACCCAGAGCTGTTGGACATGCTACACTTAAAGAAATCCCAATCCCTCAGAGTCACACACTCCAGGGATCTAAACCTTGCCATCACAATGAACAAAACATGCTGGAGGGATAGGTTCCTGACCCAGAGACTCCCAAACTTTGAAATAGACTGCCCATACATGTCAAGCAGAGCTCCTCTTTGGCCTTCTTCAAAATAAACTTTGACGATTGGATGGGAGATAGGAAATTCACCCAGGGGATCATGTCAGTCACCCTTCTAGACAGGGGTCCAGGGAAGTAAATATTGTGAGAAGAAATAGCCAGGGAATTGTTATGGCTAGGCTTGTATAGGCCCTAGGGCCGATAGCCTAATACCAACCTATGAACCAATGAATATAATCTAATTTGATTCCAGTATCTGAGGTTATCTGCATGTAACTAGGATGACATATCATCCCCTTTGTGGAGCCAAACTGTTTTGCATAAGATTTTGTAAATATATCTATAACTTGTGTCTGAGAATAATTTTTTAGAATCTACACAGTTTATCAATTGTGTCTTTACTCCTTCCACATATTATGTATCTATAAAAAGATTTACTTTTATGCTCAATATCTTTATATAAATTTTCTTCAAAATGTTCTTGATCTTGTCTCACAATATGCTTATATTGTTTGTTGAGCTTGTTTATTTCAGTTTTCAAATTTGCATTTCAACCTCTCTTCCATTTGTTACATTTTTTTTGTCTCTCGCCTTAATCAGGTATCCTTTTCTTATGGACTTTGTATGCCTAGATCTTGATGTTAAACACTGTTTTTTTTTATTTTGTTTTGCATTCAAACAATTCCTATTTCAAAACTTTCCACATTCCATCTGCAGCTTTCATATTGAACACATCACTCCAATCAGTTTTACATAGTGACTGTCTTGCTTCCGTATAATCTGTTGTTAATCTTCTGTGCATTGGTTATATTTCAGTTTGTCACAATTATCTAGCAACAAATTAACCTCTATAATCCCATGATCATTGCACACCAATGGTGGTAAAACTTGACTTGAGGTAAAATTAATTACTTTAGGAACACAGGCAATGTGTAATATTTTCCTTCCCTGGTAGTTTGTTTTACAATCTGAAGCATGTCTTGGCAGCATCTCTCTGCAGGTGGGCTCCTGGCTAACATCAAGAGCTGAACATTGTCCTGTTGACCTAAGAATGATTTATCTGGACAGCTGCCATCTTACTTTACCTACATGTTATGGTTGGAAACTTAACCCCAATGTGCTGGCAGTTTACTATAGATCAGTGAGATATGGTCCGAGAGAATCCCCATCCCCTTCTCTTCCCCACAAGAAAGCAGCAGCCCCTAAATCCTGCCTGCACACCGAGTCTAGCTCTGTTTTGTACTTCATTTGCCAGTGGGGCTACCAATAATGTCCAGCCCAGTGCAAACTCATCACCCAAATGATTCTCAACTGGACAGGTATGCTAGCCTACCCTTGTTATTTTTCCCTTCCCCCATAACAGCGCCATAGGATGCCTGAATCACTGTTCAAACTTGGGTCAAACATTCATTTATTTCTTTGCATTTTTGTGAAAGGCTATTTGTGCTGAAATGACCCATTTTCAGTAGAAGCTTGAGGAGAAATGCTACAAAACAACATGATTGCATTATCACCCTGTACCAGTGAACCTGGCAAAGCCTCATTCAAAATTGCTTGGGGGAAAAAATCCCAATGTGAGGTGCACACCATCTGGTAAATGAGTGAATCCAAAAGCTACATGCAGGACTCTAAAACTGAAGTAGGACACAGATCCTGAGTATTGTAGCAGCATGTGTAATGGAGAAAATAGAAAGAAAGCAGTGATAATCCGGTAATGAAAGTAATGCAAGCTACAAGGCATATACATACCTAGTAATAATTCATAAGCCCTGCGAACACACTTTGTTAAGGCTGTTCTCCAGAAGACTGGTATAGAATGACTTGCACTCTTACTTATTATTTTTGACTTCATAGAAGTCAACATCAAACCATGGCTCAGGTGACACAAACTGTACAAACAGTACACGAACCAGAGTGAGATGATCCAGCAAGGTCTCTAGTACCTCGCAGTATGTCTGTGTGTGCATGTATATGTTTGCATGTGTGTGTGTGTGTGTGTGTGTGTGTGTGTGTGTGTGTGTGTATATATATATATATATATATATATATATATATATATGTGTGTGAAAAGTGCACACTAATTTGACTTTGACTTTCGGTGAAATGTGCATTCGGTGAAATGTCCTAGATCCATAGATATATATATATATATATATATATATATATATATATATATATATATATATATATTATAATTCCATCCCTAGCCATGGAGATAGAATATGACACAGTCCCAAGAAACTGATATGGGCAGTCTTGAGATGGCATGAACCAGAAACCACTGGTAGAATTAGTGTAGGCTATGTACAAGGACCAAATGACGCAGGTGTGAACAGTGTTTAAACTCACAGAGAGGTTTCCAATTTTAGTGTGTGGGCATCGTGGTTTAGCTCTCAGTCCACTGCTGTTCATACTAATGATTGACTACTTTGCTAAACAGATTAGGGGGGACAACTCAACAAATCTGCTTTACGCAGACAATGTGGCATTGCAAGCACACTTCGTAAAGGAACTTGAGCAAAGGATAAGGAAATGAAAAGCAAGACTGAATGCACATGAGATGAAGTTGACTACAGGAACACAGTTCTCATGTTAGTGAAACGGGGAAAATCCAAAGAAGCTGCAAATCAGGACAGAAGGAAAAATAATGGAAAAGGTTAAAAGCTTGAAGTGTATGGCAAGGGGGTGGTTAAGTAGAAGTGAATCTGAATGAGGAGGTTAAAGCTAGAATCAAGGGGGCTGCAGCCAATTGGCACAGTGTGTCAGGAGTAATGTGTGATAGAAAAATGCCAAAGAAGCTGAAAAGTAAGGTGGCAAAACAGTAGTGACACCAGTAGTTCTGTATTGTACAGAAACCTGGCAATGAAAGCAGGCAGTTGAGAAAGTTAGAGGTGATGCAGGAGTGTCTGAAACAAGTGGTAAGATGTACACCATGGGACAGATGAAGAAATTATGACATCAGCACAGAAAGTAAAGAAGCTCCAGTTGCAGGAAACATCAAAGAGACTAGACTACGATGGTTCGTTCATATGTGCAGTTGAGATGGTGAAGAAGATTTGAGAGCATGAAGAAAGCAAAAGGAAATTAAAATGTCCAACAAAGAGATGGAGGGAGTGTATGAGAGAAACCAAACAGCCACTGCAATTCAAACAAAATGTAATGGAACCACAAAAGGAAAGCAGTCTTCAAGCAAAAAAAAAGATTATTCTCTTTTCACACACTCTAGTGCCTTGGCTGTTGAACTTTCAAGGAGTACAAATGCAATGCAATGTCCCTCACTCCATATATACTCACGCAATCATTCAATTAAACAATTAATTAAATCAAATACTGCCAGTTAAGTTCTGTGTTTAAACCCTTGGCAACCAAGGTATCAAATTTCAAAGTTAAAAAGTGCTCCTTTATACAACTTTTCTGTTACTGCTACAGGGTCTAAAAAGATAGACCCCACTTGTTCTAAAACAGAACCTTGAAACAGTTTAAAATTACTTGCATGAAATTCTTCAAAATGCACAGCTAAAGGACTATCACAGTTAACATTTTTAATGTCCCTTATAAGTTCTTGAAGATGCACTTTAAACTTTCTACTATATATTTGCAATACAGAAGGAATTGTGTATATTTTGAAATGCCCATGTAACAAGTTTTATGTAGGTGAAAGTAAATAAAAGTTTAAAGTGCGTCTTCAGGGACATTAAAAAAGTTAACTGTGATAGTCCTTAGCTATGCATTTTAAATAATTTCATGCAAGTAATTTTAAACTGTTGCAAGGCTGTGTTTTAGAACAAGTGGAGTCTATCTTTTTAGACCCTGTAGCAGTAAAAGAAAAATTGTTGTATAAAGAAGCACTTTTTACTTTGAAATTTGGTACCATAGTTCCCAAGGGTTTAAACACAGAACTTAACTGGACATATTTGATTTAATTAATTGTTTAATTGACTGATTGAGTTGAGTATATATGGGGTGAGGGAAGTTGCATTGCATTTGTACTCCTTGAAAGCTTAACAGCCAAGGCACTAGTGTGTGAAAAGAGAATAAACTTTTTTTTGATTGAAGAGTGTGCCTTTCTTTTGTGGTTCCATTACATTTCATTTGGACTTGCAGTAGCTGTTTGTTTTTTCCTTCGGTTAGCTACAGATCCTTCAACTAATGTGCCCATAATTTTCAGGGAAGAAACTGCAGATTCTTCCCAACGTTCCATGGAGCAATATGCATTTCATATAGAGGACAGAACATCTGCAGTAGAAAAGCTTTGGAACAAACATATGGATGAGAGAAATCATTGCATGGAGAATCCTTTCCTATCTGTTGGGGCTAACACAGCAGGCAATTTGACTAATAACATACAATAAATGTGTAATAAAAGTGGAACATTTGATTTTTGTTGAAACTAATACTCACTTTAACATCTTCAGTCTCAACAGGTACTTAGAACTGAATATTACACCAAGAGACCTTTGATATGGAAGTGGAAGAAGATCAGGTATTTAGGGAGAGATGGGTTGCTGCAGCCTATAAATGTGCCTCAGAATGGGTCCATATAATAATATCTGGAAACAACTGAAACTAAAAGATGACATTCACTCTGTCTGTTCTGATTTATCTAATAGACTGGCTACAGCAAGGATGGATTCTTTGCTGTCTGAAATCAATGACAAACTTAAGTCATAAGAAAAAGACTTGATGGATAAAAAGAAGGGAAAGCTCTGGAGAGACTTGAGAGATTACAGTAATGGGAAAGCATTCCTCTGGAAATTTAAAGCGTGTGAGTGGTCAGAGAGTAACAATGGAACCAGGAAGAAACCATTAACGGTTGTTTGATTCCTCCGAAGATCTGGTTTCTACAGAAGGGGAAAGTGAATACCCCATTTTGCCTCCAGCACAAGACCCTGTGGTTCACCAGGAAAGATTTCATAATTTCAACAACAGGACTGGAAGTTTTCAGAATGAAAGAAAAAGAAGCAGAACCAATTATGGACAGCAACAATATAATGAAGGACATAATAAACAGCAGTACAAAAAAGGTGGATGGGAATAATGGTTTTAATGTTACTGATTCTAATGTTGTAAATCTTTCTGGTGAAGTTATAACAGATGTGTTAGAATCTGTTTTAAATCTTGGATTAAAATACATTCCAATGGTCCTGCCTCGCTTACATAACTTAAAAAGTGAAGTGTTTCAATTAATTAGAAAATTGCATTTAATATGCTTTTTTGATAAAAATGAGTCGGCAGAGGATTTGTGTGCTGAAAGCTCTGATGATAGTTTTTATTCTTGTAATTCTGAAATGTTAGTGGGTGGGGAAGTTTTAGTGAATTCTTCTTGTTTATTGAATACTTACAGTATTTTAAGCAAAAACTAGTTTGTACCCGCTTTTCATAACCAAACTATTCAACAATTTTCTGCAGCATGTAATTTTTCTATTGAACGTTTATATAATTGTTGGAAAGGCAATATGAATGTTAACTTTAACCTGTCTATAGAACAATAGCAGGCCTTAAAATGTTTGGGTAGCAATACTCAACTAGTAGTAAAGCTGTCAGATAAAGGCAATAAGGTGGTCGTTTTGAATTGTAACCAGTATGTGAAAATATGTTAAAATCTTTTGAATGATACAAAAGTGTATAATAGAATTGATGTTAAGATGTATAAGCAAGCTATTTCTGACTATGAGGCACTACTTCATAAAGGTTATAGATTAAGCTATTTTTCCCAAAATGACATTGAAAGGAAATTTTCTCCACAGAAGGGCCTGGAGAACTTACAAGGCAGGCTGATTGTCTCAGCTAGAAAGTATTTTTTATACAACATAGGTATTTTTTTTACATGAGTATTTACTTCCCTATGTTGAAAAAACAGCATCATATATCAGAGATACACAAGATTTTATTGAAAAAATTGGAGATTTAAGTTGGGAACAAGGTATATATTGGATGGTAATAGATGTGCAGAGTCTTAATACAAACATTTTGCATGTTCATGGGATGAAGGCCCTTTTTTTTAGGGGACACCTCTTTATCTAGTTATGTATTGGAGCTTGTCAAGTTCTGTTTAGAAAATAATTAGTTTATTTTTAGCCAAGAAATTTTTCATCAACTACAAGGTATGGTTATGGGGCATCTTTTGCCCCCATGTATGCCAACCTAATTATGGCTTTTTTTGAAATTAAGAGTATGTTTGGTCTTTCTTTAAAAAAAACATGTCATTAGGTATTTTTGATACATAGATGATTTGATTTTTGTTTGTAGGAGAGGTAATGATCAGGTAAAAATGTTCACTGAGCAGTTATATAATAACCAGTTTGGTCTCAAGTTTAGTGGCCTACAGTTAGGTGAGAGAGTCAATTTTTTAAGATTTTGAATTGTGGGGTGAACAAACAGGATTCATTGGTAGGGAAGTTCAGAGAAAGGTCAAGGGGGGGGTTCACATTTCCTACATGGTTCTTGGTGTTAACCCCCCCCTTGATTTTATCTTTACCATACACTGAGTTTCTGAGAATAAGTAAGCTGTATAATATAAATAAAAATTTTGAAGAAGAAATATAAGATTCAGTTAAAATGTTTACACATAGAGGATATGACAAGACAGAAGCATTAGAAGCTTTAAATAGGGTTAGAACTAAGTGTTATAAAGGTGAATATCTAAGCAAAAGAAGAACCTCAGTAAATACACATGAGGGACTTCCATTTATTGAGCTGATAGATTTTTGACAAAAGATGAGGTAGGGGAGATGCAGGAAATAATAGTGCCAACCACACTGGTAAGATGATTTATTTTGTGACTATTTACAATGTACTAAGTCAACAGATTGTACAAATGTTACATTACTATTGGCCTATGTTGTTCAAAGATGGTATTTTGGAATGATGTTTAGCAAACAAACATTTGATTTCTTATAAAAAGGACCGTAGTATTTCTGATATAATAGTGCACAGTAAATCTCAAGTTCCTGAAGTATGAATACATAGACAGATTATTTTAAGATATGGTACTTTTAGGTGTGGGAAATGTTCGATTTGTTTTCATGTTGTAAAGAACTTTCCTGCTATTAATTCTGTATTTTTTAATAAATGGATGTTATACTTGCAATACAGAAGGAATTGTTTTCATTTTGAAATGTCCATGCAACAAGTTTTATGTAGGTTAAAGTAAACGAAAGTTTAAAGTGCGTCTTCAAGAACACATAAGGGACATTATAAAAGTTAACTGTGATAGTCCTTTAGCTATGCATTTTAAAGACTTTCATGCAAGTAATTTTAAACTGTTGCAAGGTTGTGTTTTAGAACAAGTGGGGTCTATCTTTTTAGACCCTGTAGCAGTAAAAGAAAAACTGCTGTATAAAGAAACACTTTTTACTTTGAAATTTGGTACCTTGGTTCCCAAGGGTTTAACCACGGAGCTTAACTGGAAGTATTTTATTTAATTATTTGTTTAATTGACTGATTGAGTGAGTATATATGGGGTGAGGAAGTTGCATTGCATTTGTACTCCTTGAAGGCTTAACAGCTAAGGCTCCAGTGTGTGTGAAAAGAGAGTAAACTTTTTTGTTTGAAGACTGTGCCTTCCTTTTATGGTTCCATTGTAGGAGAGAAAACCTGAGATAGTCAGGCATGGCTTCTGAAGAAGGTAGGAGAGTGGCACTGAAGCGAGAGAAATGGTGACAGTTGACATGACACTACAACCCCTTGTAGAAAAAAGGAGGTTGATAATGATGATGATATATAAATATAAATGAGTTTATTACTTTTTATCCAAATCACTTTTCATCTAATCACAAAATATCCAGCAAAAATTCATATAATACATATTTAATCTAAAGCACAATTAGTTGAATTACATCTAAAATGTATATACAGCAAAAACTTTTCCAAAATCATTCCCCATACAACCTGGGGGGAAGAGCCCATCACTCACCCCTTACTTAAATATACTGACTCCACAGTCACACAACTATTCAGAAAAGAGAAGACTCCTCACACAGTAAATCACTGCACATGCTCAAACACAACCTTCAGGAAAGACAGCTACACCATAACAGTAGATATTAACAAGGTACTAATACTGAACAACACTAATTTCCATTGTAATTCTATGATCCAAAACCACAGCAGCAGTACTTTTCTACAGTATTACACACTTTTCAATCAAATATGATTCAGTCATTTGGGTTTACGATGAAATATGTTTTAGGTTAATTGTGATTTTTTTTTTGTAGGTGAAATATGTACACATATACATATATATCTATGTTTCTCTCTCTGTCTCTATATCTCTCTCCATATATTGTATCTCTCTTCATGTATTGTATATTTGTAAGCTTCTGAGCCCCCAAGCCTTTCCGTGTTGGAGGGAAGCCTTCTAGCTTATCAGTGGGAGTGGTAAGCATTAGGTAGCCTATTTACCACAAGAGGAGTGGTTCCTGGCCCAGAAATTGTAGCTATTGGCCGTTTGGGCAGTTTTTTTCCATCTCTTTCAACTTTCTGGTGTAAAAGCCGCACTTGCGCTTGTTTCCCACCTTTCCTGTAACTAGCCTAGTCCAGATACAGAGTTGCTGTATCCAGGAGTGTTAGTAAGCTTCTGAGCCCCACAAGCCTTTCTGTGTTGGAGGAAAGCCTTCTAGCTTATCAGTGGGAGTGGTAAGCACTAGATAGCCTGTCTACCACAAGAGGAGTGGTTCTTGGCCCAGAAACTGTAGTTTATTGACCATTTGGAAAGTTCGTCCATCTCTTTCAACTTTCTGGTTTCACATCTGAGCTTGTTTCCCATCTTTCCTGTAACTAACCTACTGGGAAGCACTAGAAATCTTTAAATTGATACAAGCCTTCTAGCTTAGAAGAGAGACTTTGGAGTGATTAAGTATCAGTTTTCTGTACTTTCTTGCTGTACTTAACTGTTTTCCACCTAAACACTGATTTTCCAGCATTTATTGTGATTTAAAAGCTTGTCTTTTTTCACATATTGTACTTATTTGACTGCTTGCACTTTTAAAGTCGTTTTTTGTTTAAATAATTTGTTTTACTGTTGTAGGCTACACACTAACGTGTGATAGCCATTTCTGAAAGTTTGTAGTCATTTAAAGCTGTTTTAAGTGCATTTTTTACTGTTTTTGCCTGATCTTTTCAATAATAATAATAATAATAATAATAATAATTCCTTATTTCTTGCCTTTCTAAGCTACTATAGTCCAATTTTCAGGCTAGTGCTGAATTCAGGGCTGTGTTACAAGTTTCTGAGTTGCCCATACCTTACTTGGATAGAAGGAAGTTTCTCTGTTCACCTGTGAGAGAGGGGAGCTTTGAGCAGCCTACCTGTCCCTGGAGGAGTGGTTCCAGCCCAGAATTAGTAGGTTATTGGCCATTTGGGGCTAATTTCTATCTCTTTCATTTCTCTGCTATACAAACTGCCTTCAGTTTTTCCCTTGAAACTAGTCTAACTCTCAACCTAAGCACTCAAAAATCATCCTACAGCCTAGCACTTGCTCAGACCTAATAGCAAGCACTAATATACCCTGACACTTGATTGCCCAGCAGTGCAAGGCTCTTTATTCACCCCTCACCAACCAAGCGACTAAGCAGCTCACCCTCCTATTCAGGCATGACCAAAGGGCAATTTCAGGTGTACTCTCCAATCCAGCTGGTGAATCTGGGTATCCTGAGGCAATGTTAGAACTGCCTCATGTACACAGACAACCCTCTCCTCCTACCACAAAACACTAACATATGCGAGAGAAGCAATTATACAGCCAAACTGGAGGCTAACCTGTCTCCTCCCAAGACTGGAACAGACAGTCAAGAGGAGAAGGTTAACACTTGCACCACACCTCCAGCCACACATAGACCTACTAAACCAGCACTGGCAAAAAATACACAAATACACAAAATCATACTCGGAGGCTCTAAATAAAAACCTGCAAAACCATCAGAGACCTCCAAAGCAGACACCCAAATAACCTGCACCTCCCATCACAAACCAGACAACATATAAAACACAAAATCAGTGTGCTGCACAATCACAGCCCTTAAAGCGAAATAACATACCTAACACACTAGTAATAAGTGACTCTATAGTCAGGCACACTGACATCCCACTCACTAGGCAGGACAAGCAGAAGGTTACTGTTAGCTGCCTGTCAGGAGCCAGAATCGGCCACATAACACAAGCACTCAGGCCACTTAGAAGTAGAAATATGACTCTGACATTGTTCATGTTGGTGTGATTGACCTGAAACGTACCTCACTGGACTACATGAAAAGAGACATGGAAAAGCTCTCTGATCATGTAGCCCAGGCTGGTATGAACCTGACCCTGAGTAGCATCCTGCACTCACCAACAATAATACCTCAGTATAAAGAAAAAATGATCAATTTCAACAATTGGCTAAGCTTCTGGTGTCATTCAAAGGGGATCCAGTGTCTGTCAGCCTGGGACGACATGCTCAACAAGCCGCGTTGCTTTGCAAGAGACGGCTTGCACCTGTCACCCCTAGGCTTTTGAATACTGGCCAAGGCTCTTGCTGCCCCTATAGTGCCTTTTTTTAGGCAAGGCTCAAAAGTCAAACCTACCTCCATAAACATCAGAATTAACAAAAAACTGAGGGTTATGCTACTCAATGCCAGGAGTTTAAATCTCAAAATGCACACGCTCGAAGCACTCCTCAACATGGAGAACATCGACATCTGTGCAGTAACTGAAACCTGGTTCAAGGCTCCAGAGAGCACCCCAGCACTACCGGGCAACAACTCATACCACATGTTTCGGCCACAGAACACAGACCAAAACACAAAAGGAGGGGGTGTATCCATATTTATCAAGGATACCTCCACCTCCAGGTTAGTGGCGCAGCATGATACCTCTGAGATCATCCATGTGCAACTAACATCAAGCAAATCTGCAATGCAAATTGTGGCCTGCTACAGATCACCCTCCATGACCCTGGACCACCACTCCACCTTTCTGGAGACACTGGAAAACATGAAGGTCCTACCGAACACCCTGATACTGGGCAATTTCAATTACCCTACCATTAACTAGGAAAACTAATCAAGTACAAACTCCCAAGCCCAGTGCTTCATGGAATATATCAACTCAAATGTCCTGGATCAGCCGGTCAACTCCCCTACCAGAGGTGAAAACATATTGAACCTGGTCATCACAAACATGGGCGACAGGTGTTCCACACTGGAGGTCAACCCGTTACTAGTTAGATCAGACAATAAACTAATCACTCTGGATGTCCACACCCCACTACCACCCCCAACTAAGGAAACCACAGTAAAACACTTTTCTAAACCAAACTTCACCTTACTTAAGACAGAGGCGTAAGTTTCACAGCCCCCACGCTAAAGGATAACACTGCCCAAGATGCAGAAACCTTTACAAATGCACTCTACGAGCACCTACAAGGATGCATGGATCATGCTATCCCTAGCAAAACTAAGACTCACTCCTCAAAGAGAAGGAAACTAGTCTGGTGGACCCCTGCCATAAACAGGCTATACAATAGAAGGAGGAAACTAGTTCAGAAAAGAAGCAAATCCCAAGAAGGAAATACATCCCTGATCATTATCAGTAAGAAACTAAGTTCCCTCATAAAATCATCCAAGGCTAACTGCGAAAGAAAAATAGCCAAGGATTCAAAAGATAACCACAAAGCCTTCTTTAGCTATGTTAAGAATCTAAGTGGCAACTCTCAGATATGCACTGAACTAGTGCAAAATAGCACAAAATATTTACTGAACCTACTGATATTGCCAACATCCTGGCAGATAAATTCAGCGCAAACTTCACCCCCCTCTCACCATCAAAAGGGTCCACAACAATACCAGAAAAGTGTAGTGTCCTGGAAATCACTGACACACAGGAGAAAATAGCCCTTTCAAAAGCCAAAAACACAGTGTCAGTGGGGCCAGATGGTGTCCCAGGCTGCATCTTGCACGAACTACATAATGAACTAACCCCCCACCTAAACATGCTGTTCAACCTCAGCCTCTCCACAGGCTATGTGCCCACAGAATGCCGCACAGCAATGGATATTCCATTCCATTCCACAAAGGTGGGGCCACAACTGACCCTGGCAACTATCACCCCATAAGCCTGACTAGCCTCTACTGCAAGGCTATGGAGCGCATCATCATGGGACTCATTAACAAAGACATTGGGAACTTCCAAACACTTGACCCAACCCAGTTCGGCTTTGTTACGGGCAGATCATCTTCGAGACAGTCACCAAGGCCATAGACGAGGGAAAGGTTGCCCACACAGCCTACCTTGACTTTGCCAAGGCTTTTGACACCATCCCACTCGGGTATTACAGAAAAACTCACCAGCCTGAACATAAACCCCTATGTCATGAGATGGGTTGCCAACTGGCTTACAGACAGAACTCACACAATAAGAATAGCAGGCTCCAGGTCTGACTCTAAACCAATCACAAGTGGTGTCCTGCAAGGCTTGGTCCTGGGACCCCTACTGTTCGGCATATACTTCTCAGAAGTACAGGCAAACACAGGAGGACTATGGCTAACCAAGTTCACCGATGACTGCAAATTGGGAGCCATAACTGACTCTCCGGCTGACATGGACATCTTCCAAAAGGGCCTTACTGAGATGGACACTTGGTGTCAAAGTCATGGCCTCAAGCTAAATACCAAAAAATGCATAGTCATCCCATTTGGGAAAAACAAAACACCCACAAATTACCACATAGGTGGCAGCCACCTTAATACAGAAGAGGTAATAAGAGATCTGGGGACCCAGGTGGATAGTAATCTCTCCTTTGACAATCATATTGCCAAAGTAGTTAGGAAATCCTTCTATGTGGCCCATCTAATTACTAAAGGGTTTGCATCTAGAAATAAAGAGGTTATATTGCCCCTCTACTCGTCACTGATCAGACCCATCATAGAGTACAATGCCCCATTTGGGATGTACCTCACAAGACACTTCCAACAGCTGGAGAGACCACAAAAATACCTCACCAAGAGGATTACTGGCCTCAAAGTATGTCCTATGCAGCCCGACTGAAAAAACTCCGGCTATACTCAGTGGCATATCGCTTACTCAGAGGTGATCTCTGCCTGACTTACAAAGCCATATCCAACTCAGAACTGATGGACATCCTCCATCTAAAGAAATCCAAGTCACTGCGAGCCACGCATTCTAGTGAGCTAAACTTCATCACAACAATAAATAGAATATGCTGGGGGGATAGATTCCTGTCACACAGACTCCCCATGTTTTGGAATAAAATTCCAAACTACATTAGGCAGAGCCCCTCACTCACACTCTTCAAGAGAAACCTTAATGAGTGGATGGGTCACAGAAAATACACCCCTGGGATCACTTCATTGGCTCTGCTTGATAGAGGATCAGTAAATTAATCAATGGGGTGGCGAAAGCCGACACATTCTGGCTAGGCTTATAAATGCTCTCGGGCAGATAGCCTAGTACCTACCTATGAACCTATAAATCTGTATATATGTATATATATGTATGTATGTATGTGTGTGTGTGTGTGTGTGTGTGTGTGTGTGTGTGTGTGTGTGTGTGTGTGTGTGTACATATATATATATATACATATATATATATATATATATATATATATATATATATATACATACAGAGAGAGAGACCGAGATAGCTGCAGGTATAGATACAGAGAGAGCCATATATGCATATAGATATATTCGTATTAGTAATTTTTTTTTCTTTAGGACATGGCATCTGTTCAGGATATACATGGGAGATGGCAGTGAATGGCTTCCCAAGCTCATGCATTCTTTGATGAATTGTCTTCTGAAAGTTCCAAACTTTCCAAGGAGGATCTGCAATGCAGCTCTAAATGCGTAATTTAACAAATGTCCAGTTCGTCATTTTCAGACAAGGGAGCCACACTGAAAAGAGTGAGGTGGACAGCAAGAAAAGACTCAACAGTACAGCTTGAACAAGTTTCCACTTTAGCCCTGTTATACGATGGATCTCAGGTCAACCAGCGGGGTTTACAAGAGTTGTAGGGCCAGCATGATAAGAAATGTTTATATGTTCAAGAAAGCACTTAATCTGGAATGGACACCATGCTGTTTGATTTGGTTTTGGAAAGTTTTTTTTTTATGGTGGAGGTCCATCCTGAGTTGGGGGAAGGAAGCCTGGAAGGTACTTATCCTAGACGTCTTAATGTTTCCTATCTACTTTTAAGCAGTGAGCTTGAAAACAGTGTTTGCACTGGCCAAATAGGTGCTGCAGGGAAAAGATAGCATAATTGCAGGCTTCCATTGTCTGAGCTTCTCAGTAGGGTTTGGCAGCATCTCTCACATTCCCTTTCTGATTTAGGAAAACATTTGTAGAAAGGATTGCACTGTCATCTTTGACCTGGCCAGTCCAGATGGGATCTGATGCATTTTGGATTCTGACAAACCTGGGGCCAAGGACCAAGTTTCTGCATTAGCAACTCTAGAGAAACAGGTGCATGTACCAGTGTCTCACTTTCAAGGAAGTTAATGTCGTTGCAAGACAAGGAATGAGTGGTGAAGGAATTATTGGACAAACAGGTCTGTAAAGGGGAATTACAGGTGCCTTTCAGTTTTCCCCTGTATGAATCTTTTAGAGCTTCTCCATTCAGTTTGCTTCCAAAAAGACTGAGAGTGAATATACCACTTTTTTTTCAAATGGGCCATCCATGAATGACTGTATCAGTAAATGAGATATCAAGCTTCAGCATTGATCCCTAGTGGCAGGCATTAAAAACAACCACAAAGCCTTCTACAGTTATAGCAAAAATCTCCACTGCGATACCCAGGCTTGCTCTGAGTTACTGCACAATGGTACCTCTTATACTGTGCCAACAGATATTGCAGACATACTGGCAGACAGATTCAGTGCCAACTATACCCCTCTCTCTCCACCACTAAAGGACCAATCACAATACTGGAGGAATGCCTGGCACCCAGCATTACTGCAGCACAGGTTAAAGCTGCATTGTCCAAGGCCAAGATTACAGCTTCCATGGCAGCTGAAGATATCCCTGGATGTAATTTACATGAACTGCAAAGTGAGCTGGCACCACATCTGTGTGCCCTGTTCAATCAGAGCCTCACCTCAGGCTTTGTCCCTACCAAATGGCACACTGCTACAGTCATCCCTCTCCATAAAGGGGGAACTACTACAGACCCTGGGAATTATCGCCACATTAGCCTGATGAGTCTGATATGTAAGGCTATGGAGCGCATCATCATGGACCTAATTAACAAGGATGTAGGGAATCTCCAAACTCTAGATCTCATGCAATTTAGTTTTGTGAAAGGTAGAGCATGCCTACTCAACCTGGTTGACTTCTTTGTGTCAGTCACCAGAGCTGTGGATGAAGGCAAGGCAGTTCATACAGCCTACCTCAATCTGGCCAAAGCCTTTGATACCATTCCCCACTCAGGAATTATTGATAACCTCACCAAACTAGGCATCAACCCCTATATCACTAGGTGGGTTGCAAATTGGCTCAGAGATAGAACCCACAGTGTAAAAGCAGCAGACTTCAAGTCAGACTGCTGACCATTCATGAGTAGAGTCCCCACAGGGATTGGTGCTGGGTCCTCTCCTGTTTGGCATCTACATCTCAGAAGTCCAGGCCAACACGGAGGGATTCTGGCTGATCAAGTTCGCAGATGACTGCAAGCTGGGAGCCATTATTAACTCCCCAAGTGATGTTGACATTCTACAGAAAGGCCTCACTGAGACCAATAACTGGTGATGAAAACATGGCCTTAAGCTTAATGCCAAAAAATGCGTCATCATCCCCTTTGAGAAAAACTCAGTTCCCACTAATTACCACATTGATGGGAGCCCACTGAACACTGAAGGCATTATAAGAGATCTGGGGACACAAGTTGACAGCAACCTCTCCTTCAACCACCACATTGCCACTGTGGTCAGAAAGACCTTCTATGTGGCACATCTCATTACCAAGGGTTTTGCATCCAGGAAGAAAGAGGTCATCATCTCTCTCTTCTCTTCTCTTCTCTTCTCTTCTCTTCTCTTCTCTTCTCTTCTCTTCTCTTCTCTCATTAGGCCAATCATCGAGTATAATGCCCCATTTGGCATGTTGCCCACTAGACACATGCAACAGCTGGAAAGGCCACAAAAGTACCTCATGAAGAAGATTCTAGGCCTTAAATACATGTCATACATGGACAGACTCAAAATACTCTAGCTATTCTCTGTCTCATATCGTCTACTAAGAGGCGATCTCTGCTTGACTTACAAAGCCATGTCTGACCCAGCTCTGCTAGAAATGCTGCAGCTAAAGAAATATCAAGCCCTCCACACCACATGGTCCAGAGACGCCAACCTCATTATCACAATTAACAGAACATGCTGGAGGGACAGGTTCATAACCCAGAGACTGCCCATGCTCTGGAATAGACTTCCCATACATGTCAAGCAGAGCACCTCAGTGGCCCTCTTTAAATCTTGATGAGTGGATGGGAAATAGAAAGGTCACCCCAGGAATCACTCCAGTGGCTATACTTGATCAAGGCACCGGGAACTAACGTCAGGTGGCACGATGCCAGGGCACTTCTATTGGCTAGGCTTGTAAAGGCTCCAGGGCCATTAGGCTAGTACACACCTATGAACCTAGATGATGTAATGCAGTAACGATTATTTGGCTGTTTATAGACCCATAGTTTGCAAAATTGGATGGAATCAGTCTTTCAGTTAATTCCTGTTTACAAACAATATTGGCACCTACTGTGCATGCACATGGAGGGCAGATATTATACTTACAAGGCCATGCCCATGGGCTGTGCAGTGGCATGTGCCATCTTTGAAAATTTAGCTTAGCACTGCAGTATTGTAGTGGTATTAGGAACAGAGAATACCTAGGCAACAGGCAGTTTACTACCTTAATGATTTATTGATTTTGGGGAAGGGGAGCAAGACACCCAAGGAGGCCTGTTTGCATTTCTAGAGGTGTATCATTTTGTTGGTTCCTCTTGCTTATGATGAAATTGAAGTCTTGATGAAGTCCCTTATACTCATGAGTCTTGAAATGGATGTAGTATCCTTGTTTTTTAGATTTCTCCAAACTAAATTAAATAAAATAGCACACAAGAAACTGACCCGAGATGATGTCTTTACTTAGAGGGATGCTTAACAATAAAACAAATTAATTTTTTATGGCACTATGTGTATAATTATCCAACAGAAACTGAGTGCAAGGATTAGGGATGAAATAAATAGAAATAATTAAGCAGGTTGTAGAAAATGGATTGGTTATGTAATCCAATACTAAATATAAGAGTGTCAACAGGGTTGTCTTTTTTAAATAGTCTGGAAAAGTAATGATTAACAGACATTATTTTCCTTTGGCAGACAGAAAGAGAAAAAAGGAATAGGAAACTGATTACTTTCATCATCTGCTAGCATAATCCATAAATTAATATTTAGTCTTAATCTTCAAAGGTTTTACCACCGAGATTCCATATGTCAGCAATCTGGGAAAAATATTCTATGAACACGTATGCCAATGTTCAGGGTACTTTTGTATGAAATAAGGACTACAAGCATTTGTGGCAGTGTGCTAACTAGTCATGTATGAAATAAGGAAAATGATTTAATAAAGTGAACAAGCAGGCAGACAGATTAAAAAACAGCAACATTGCAGATTCACTCATCCAGCCTAATTCAACAAGTTAAAATACAAAGCAAATGGTTAACAGAGATCTTTTATCAAATGATGTGAGGATGAGGTTGCAAATATTTAATACCGTTAGACACTTTCTTATGTTCTAAGAATCATTGCATTGGTAGAGTAAGAGACGTGGATAAGGAAACATACAAAAAAAAAAAAAAAAAAAATGAAACCATGTTAAGTCTAAACTGCCCGACCCGGTCCAAGAGAAAGTAATGATATGAACCGTGAGTCTCCGATAACGGGATAACAGCAGAAGAGAAAATTACATTTACTGCCTGGTGCTGTCGAGAATATATTCATGTATATCGGTCATGAAGCCTTGAGACAAGTTGTATATCAGTACTGCAAATTAAATGCAACTAAGAGATGTCTGCTTTATAGTATGAAAGCATTTTCAGTGCGGCCTGGGCATGTTAATTACTTTCAAATTAATTGTCAGAGCCCCCACCTTTTGCCATATCCTTTTATTTTTTCAACCAGTTTAGCTACAAATTGAATTTAAAACAACTTTCTACAAAGTGTTATACACTTGCTATGTTTTAAAGTTTCATATCTGAGGTAATCTTAAGGATTCTAAGCTTTATATTACCATGATCAGAAGACACTGGGCCACTGAGACAGTTTAGTGTTAGTGTGACAGTTTAAAGCTACTTCTGTTCCTTATCATTTGAAAAAGAGCGTGGCTTTCCAACACTGTCACAGAGTTCTTAACAGATTATATTTTCTATACTGCAAAGTGCTACAGGGAGTATTAGTGTACCTACAATGAGCACAAAATGACTGACTGCATTATTTGGTTCAAAGTTTAGTATTATACCTTAACTGAAGCACAGCAGAAAATAAAATTATGAACAAAAAATAACATAGTCCACTTTGGTAGCATAGAGGGATGAAGCTCTAACTATGGTCCTGCTGACCTGGGTTTGATTAGTGGCTCAGATGGATGATGGAGTGGTAGGGAGGGACAGGCATTATCATCCCTAGGAGAAAGTGTGGTCCTATAGGCTCCTCCTGTGATGATCCCTTGTGGAGGCCAGGTACATCTCTGTGAGAGGTGTGGTCCAAATGGGGTAAGAGATGAGATTTGGCAGAGACAGGGCAATACACAGCATGTCTCCATTGCATTCTGGATCCTTAGATGAAATCATGGTGATCCACAAGATAGGGGGGGGGGGAGTAAGAGGGGTAGGTCATAAAATAAGAAACCCTACCAGAATGATATAGGACAGCTTCAAGTCCTGCAAGACATCCAAACCCCCTGGCCTGACGTAAGGCAGAAACACTTTGGGGTATCATTAAGATCCTCACTGGCCCTGCTCTAATTTAGGCATTAGACTGGGGGTTGATTGAAGTACCACTGGACCCAGCAAAGGACTGGGATGGCTGTCATAGTGAATAAAGGTGAGAAACATATGAGCAAACAATTACATAATATAAAAAATTCCTAAACTAATATATTAATATTACATGATATAATATAGTTATCAAGACTCTTATGGTATACACGTGTGAAGAAAAAAATACAGTATATCCAGCTTTTTGTTTACTTAGACTACTGTTTTAATTGCATTAGATTACATTTGTGAATATGTTTCTCTACTGTAAATTAAGAAAAGAAGTAAGCAAATACATACATTTAAATAACAATGACCAAGATTAGCAGTTAATTAGAGTATGTTAGTTAGAAAACTGGAAAATGGGGCTGATGATTTAGTTAGGAAGTTTCTAGAAGTTATGTGGAAGGTGGTATGTTAGTTTGGGCATTATTGCCTTCCTCTGTCTATCAAAGACATGAGGGCCAGACCCAGGGTGAATTTCTAATTTCCCATCTATTTGGTAAAGGTTATGATTAAATAGAGTTAGGGATGATCTTTCCTTCACATGGATAGGAAGCTTTTTCCAGAGCATGGGGATCTTCTGAGTCACATATCTATCTCGGCAACATGTCTTATTTATATCACAATCAAAATTTATATCCTTGGATCTAGTGGTTTTGATGCTGTTATCTCGGCACACACATTTATTCTAGTGCCATGATTTTGAAACAATAACATTATCTGTAGTATCATGAAGCGTGATTACTTATTTCTTTTGTTAAAGAAATAATTCATCTCTGAGAGAAGGCCCTTTTAAATAAGTATTCAGCCCTCCCCATAAATGATTCTTCTAGTAAATAATAATAATAATAAAAATAATAACAGCAATAATACAATTTCAAAAGAAGACATCCCTGTGGCCCAGGAGGGATGGAGCCCTGACTGTGACCCTGGCATCCCAGGTCTGATTAGTAGACCCTACCCTGAGGAGTTGGCATGGAAGACAGAAATAAATCTCATTTTGTTGGTTCTCCTTTCCTAGTGTAAGAAGAAGTCTTGCATGCATATCATGGAGAATGCGCCTTTATCTTGGTAGACTTTATGGGAAGTGCACCAGCAGACTGTCTGTGGACAAGTATGCCATTAGACACATTGCATAGCATGTGGCTTCAGGATTATAGGTGGGGCAAGGAAAGAAAAGCTTTTTATTGCTTTCCAGAAGGCACTGCAGCAAACTTTTCATGATTTCTTTCTGCTCATTTTGCCTGAGATTCCACAATGTTTTCACCACCTTGGGAGTTTTCACACTTATCTGCAAGATGGTTGAGTGTTGGTTTAGGATCTTAGCTACAGTGATTAAGGAGGGTCTCCAAGACATTGGAGATGGTAGAAGAGGAACCAGAATTGTTTTTATGATTTCAAAACTAGCACAAGTAACATAAGAAGCTTGTGCAAAAAGTCTAGCTCAGTTCCATCCCCTATGCAGTTCAGGAAAACAGTTTTAATTTCTGCATTGGCTTACATACACACACAAGTGCAACACTTTCATTCCACAATAACAGCATATGACAACACATCGAAAGCTAATCTGGCAGTAAGTTTAACAACAGGCATTGCCTGCTCAATAAGAGCTATATCAATGTGCATAGCAAGTTTACTCAGCCATACCCAATAGAACTAAAACCTGCATTTTAAGGAAGCACAAACCTGTTTCGTGTACATCTTCTATCAACAGGCTTTACAACAAAAGGAAGAAACTGTTGCCCAAGGGTAAAAGGGAATAAATCCTAAATTGGAAAAACTAACTCCTTAGCCTCAACAAGCAAATTAGATCACTAGTGAAAACCTCCAAGGCCAATTATGAATCGAAATTAGCCTCTATAACAAAGTGAAAACATAAAGTCTTCTTCAGTTACATCAGGAACCTCCATGGCAAAGGCCAAGTTTGTTCCAAGTTAGTACTTAACAGTATCACTTACACTGATCCTGTTGACTTAGCCAACCTGCTAGCAGATAGGGTCAGTGCAAACTTCACCCCCCGTCCCCCTCAAAAGGCCCTTTCCACATCCCCAATACTCGTTCCGCACCTCACATCTCCATAGATCAAGTGTTACAGGCCATATCTAAGGCAAAGACCACAACCTCCATGGGACCTGATAGTATCCCAGGCTGTATTCTGCACCATCTCCAGCAAGAACCATCTTTGCCATTGAGTATCCTACTCAACCACAGTCTAAGTACAGGCTTCATTCCAGCAGAGTGGAGATCTGCCATTGTCATCCCCTTGCACAAAGGTGATGCCACTACTGACCCTGGTAACTAACGTGCCATTAGCTTGAGAAGTCTGATCTCTAAAGCCATAGAGTGTATTATTATGGATCTCAAACAAGGATATAGGCAATCTCCAAGCACTTGACCCCACCCAGTTTGGATTCGTCAAGGGCAGATCATGCCTGCTGAACCTGGCTGACTTCTTTGAGACTGTCATCAAGACCCTGAATGAGGGAAAGTCAGTACATACAGCTTACCTTGACTTGGCCAAGGCCTTTGACACAATCCCCCACTCAGACATCATTGAAAAGCTAACACAACTTGGTGTAAATCCCTGTCTCATCAGGTGGGTGGCCAACTGGCTCATTGACAGGACCCTGAAAGTCAAAATAGGTACCTCCACCTCCCATAGCAGACCTGTCACTAGTGGAGTTCCCTAGTGATCTGTCCTGGGATCCCTACTGTTTGGCATCTATTTCTCAGAGGTCCAGGCAAAGACAAAAGACCTGTGGCTAATCAAGTTTGTGGACGACTCTAAGTTGGGTGCTGTCATTTACTCCCCAAACAATGTTAACATACCACAAGAGGGTCTCACAGCAACTAACAACTGTTGCCAAAGTCATGGCCTCAAACTAAATGCAAAAAAAAAGTATCATCATACCATTCATCAAAAACACGACCCCTAGTGATTAACACATCATTGGCAACCCCCTAAGCACACAACCTGTGGTGAGAGACCTGGGCAGTCAGGTTGATAACCTCACTTTCAACCATCATGTAGTGGCATTGGTCAGAAAAGCCTTTTACTTGATTCATCTCATAAGTAAAGAGATTCCATCCAGAAAAAAAGGAGGTTATTACCTCTCTATAATCCTCTGTCATTAGACCAATAATTAAGCATAACATCCTGTTTGGGATGTACCTCTCCAAACATCTGGACCAACTGGAAAGGCCACTGAAATACCTCACAAAGAGAATCCATGGCCTCCAATGCCTGTCCTATGCAGACAGGCTCAAATCACTGTCATTCTACTTGGTATCATACAGACTGCTCAGGGGTGATCTGTGTCTCACGTACAAGGCAATCACAGACCCTGCCCTACTATTGATGCTCCATATCCATAAGTCTAACTCCTCAAGCACTACCTGCTCAAAAGGCCTGAATCTAATATGCAACATCAACAAAACCTGCTGGAGAGATAGGTTTGTCTCCCAGAGGTTGCCTCATCTCTGGAATAGACTTCCCATACATGTCAAACAGACCACCTTGCTGATGCTCTTCAAGCACAACCTTGATAAGTGGATGGGAAACCACAAATTTTTCCCAGGGGTTCTACCCGTGTCACTCACTGACAGGAGTACAGGTGCTGACTGAGGTTTCTTTCTCGGGATAAATTCTTGGCTAGGCTTGGAAAGGCCCCAGGGCCATTAGCCTAGTAACCTCCTATGATTAGCTCAGTCATTAATGGTGTATAAACTAAAACCATTAATGATAAATTAATAGCAGTAATTTGGAATTACGAAGAAACTGTTGTAGAAAAGAGGAAAATCCCATGATGCAAAAAACTCCCTTATCAGCCTCAGTAAGAAGCTGAGATCCCTCATAAAATCCTCCAAAGCTAGTTACAAAAATAAAATTGCCAAAGATTCCAAAGACAGCCACAAATCATTCCATAGTTATGTCAAGAATCTAAATGGCAATGCTCAGATCTGCTCTGAGCTACAACAGAATGGCATTAAATATACTGATCCCAAGGATATTGCCAATATCCTGGCAGATCTATTTAGTGCCAACTTCACCCCCCCTCACCCTCTAAAGGGCCCATCTCAATACCAAAAGATTGCCAAATTCTGAAATCATGGCCACACAGGTACAATCTACACTCTCAAAAGCTAAGAATACAGCATCCATGGGACCAGATGACATCCCGGGCTGTGTACTACATGAACTACAAAATGAACTGGCACCTCACCTAAGTGTCATGTTTAATCATAGTCTCACCTCAGGCTTCATGTCCACTGAGTGGTACACAGCTACAGTTATCCCACTTCACAAGGGGGGATCCACCTTGGATCCCAGGAACTTCTGTCCCATCAGTCTGACGAGCCTGATCTGCAAGGTCATGGAATGCATTATCATGGAACTTATAAACAAAGACATTGGCAACCTTCAAACACTGGATCCCACCCAGTTTGGGTTCATGAAGGGCTGATCTTGTCTCCTGAACCTGATTGACTTCTTCAAATCAGTCTCCAGAGCTGTGGATGAGGGTAAGGTGGTCCACACAGCCTATCTGGACCTCATCAAGGCCTTCAACACCACCCCTCACTCTGGAATCATAGATAAACATACTAAGCTGGGCATAAATCTCTACATCACTCGATGGGTTGCCAACTGGCTTACTGACAGAACCCAGACTGTAAAAGTAGCCGACTCCAAATCCAGCTCCAGACAAGTCACAAGTGGAGTACCTCAGGGTTCAGTCCTGGGACCGCTCTTGTTTGGCATCTACTCTGAAGTATAGGCCAACACTAAGGGACTCTGGCTAACAAAGTTTGCAGATGACTGCAAAATGGGAGCCATTATTGAATCCCCAAATGATGTGGATATTCTACAAAAGGGCCTTACAGCAACAGGTGCATGGTGCCAGAGCCATGGGCTCAAGCTTAATGCCAAGAAAAGTAAAGTTATCCCCTTTGGAAAAAACCATGTACCCATGAATTACCACATAGGTGGCAGTACACTAAACACCAAAAGTGTGATGAGAGACTTAGGAACACAGGTGGACAGTGGTCTCACCTTCAATAACCACATCACCACAACAGTCAGGAAATCCTTCTATGTGGCACATCTCATCACTCAGGGCTTTTCATCCAGAAAAAAGGAGGTCATTGTCCCATTGTACTCATCCCTCATTAGACCCATTATAGAGTACAATGCCCCGTTTGGTATGTACCTCACAAGACATCTGCAACAGCTGGAAAGGCCACAGAAATACATCACTAAAAGAATTACAGACCTAAAGCAGATGCCCTATGCTGACCGTCTAAAAAAACTCCAGCTATACTCTGTGGCATATCGTCTACTCAGAGCCGATCTTTGCTTAACATACAAGGCCATATCAATCCCTGAGCTGCTGGACATACTCCACTTAAAGAAATCCCAATCCCTCAGAGCCACATGCTCCAGGGATCTAAACCTTGTCATCACAATGAACAAAACATACTGGAGGGATAGGTTCCTGACCCAGGAACTCCCCATACTCTGGAATAGACTGCCCATAGATTCAAGCAGAGCGCCTCCTTGGCCCTCTTCAAAAGGAACCTTGACAATTGGATGGGAGATAGGAAATTCACCCCAGGGATCACGTCAGTCATGCTGCTAGACAGGGGTCCACGGAAGTAAATATTGTGGGAAGAAATATCCAGGGAATTGTTATGGCTAGGCTTGTATAGGCCCGAGGGCAATAGGCTGGTACGAACCTATGAATAGCAAAACTAATTGGTTATTGGTCATTTACTTAGGCAGTCCATGCTTTTGTCATCACAAAGATCTTTATCATATAAGCCTATATTAAGCAATAATGACTGATGGGGTAGGCATTACTAGGAAATAGATCGCACAGGAGTGTTGTGAGGCCTGATGCCAGAGAGCCTCTCCACTGCTTGAAGATCTGCCATTTTCCTGTAATTCCTAACCTGAAAGGCCTTTCTGCTTAGAAAATGGACTGTTAAATTGTTATGTATTTGTTTTATTATTGCATATATATTTTTATATATTTTGGATGTAAAATATTTCTTTTACTTAATGTTTCAAAGGTGGTACAGGATATCTCACAGACACACAAAAGGACACAGGTGCACACACACACACACACACACACACACACACACACACACACACACACACACACACACACACACACACACACACACACACACACACACACACACACACACACACACACACAATCATAACTGCTGCTGCTGTCACTTGCTTTAGTTTAATATATTTTTCCATGCTCACTAACCAGTGTTACTGAGGGGAAGAGAAATATCATGTCCAGTTGCAACTGCTGTTGGTACTGTAGTTACTTTCCTTAGCTTATTTATTAAGTACTTCCTACATGCTTAGTGAATAAATGGGAGATAATAGTTCCTTGTAACTGCTACTGCAGATCTTTCAGTAATTCCATATTCTTTTATTCTGTAAATTTATTATTTTTATTTTCACGCTTGCTGAATGAAGCATAAATTATCAAGTGCTAACAAGATGGTGGCAAGCAATGGACCGTTTTTTTTTTTTTTTTGCTTTATTGTACATTAATACCCTGTTGGAGAATGTTTGTTATCCTTTTCTTCAATCTTCATTTTACTTTGTGCCTATTTTCTATAATCCAATAAAGAAGTATAGTCATCCATAATGAATTTTTACCTGAAGGAAAAAAAATAAGATTGAATGTCTCTTATTAACCATCATTTTTACTCAGGCCATATTGAGCTCAAAAGGTTGCAAAAATCTTTAAAATGTACCTCAGAATATCTAGAATCCAGTATGACTGGGGACAATCCCCAGACCCCTGGATTAATGCAATTGCATACTCCAGAGTTACCACAGTCTTGGCCAGTTAAGGTATGCTTGAAAGAATGGTGGAAAAGCTGATGAGTAAGGTGATGTATAACAAAACAAGAAAGGAAGAATCTGTTTGGATGGTGAAGAGAGGCCCAGATTAGGTGAAACTGTGTGGTGAGCAAGGAGAGTGACATGGATTCCTTTGCCTAGTTATCCATTTCCCTTAAGGATGGCCCGGGCAATATGGTGTAAGTATAAGCTGATGAATCTAATTTGAACAAAACTATTTGTGTGTTTCCCTGAATTGGATAGCAAGAATTTTTGACTTGGGTTAGGAACCTGCAAATTATTCTTCTTACATAGTCTGCATGTAAATGGGTGGATCTAGTCTAGAAAAGCAGAGTACACCTTGTTTGCTGTAGCATAGACTAGATCCAGGCCTGCTGAATCTAGCTTTGTTTGTATAACCTGAGCACTAATCCAGGCATTCTTTAAAGTATTCAATTGTATTTATTACTGCTTGGTAGTAACTTGATTAAAGTGTAGCTATCATTCTAAGTCTTTTGGATTAAGCACTTGGGCTTCTGACCAGTTGTTTTACATTAGGAATGTTTGTGGACTGCACTGTGGTGGCAGGACAGGTAGCTTACATCCTTCTAAGTTGGGAACTGCTGATTGGGGGCTCAGTGTCTGTTATTTTAAAAGTGTATTAATTCTGGTTTAAGCACTTGGGCTTCACGCCAGTTGTTTTACATTAAGAAGGTTTGTGGTCTGCACTGTAGTGGCAGAACAGGTAGCTTACATCCTTCTAAGTTGGGAACTGCTGATTGAGGGCTCAGTGTCTGTTATTCTAAAAGTGTATTAATTCTGGTTTAAGCACTTGGGCTTCAGGCCAGTTATTTTACATTAAAAGGGTTCGTGGTCTGCACTCTTGTGGGAGGAGAGGCTGGACTCTTCCCTTCTGAGCTGGGAATTTCTGGTTAAAGGCTTATAGTGCCTGCATATTTGAACTGCTTCTTACTGAAATTGGTACACCTTGTTTGCTGTAGCATAGACTAGATCCAGGCCTGCTGAATCTAGCTTTGTTTGTATAACTTGAGCACTAATCCAGGCATTCTTTAAAGTATTCAATTGTATTTATTACTGCTTGGTAGTAACTTGATTAAAGTGTAGCTATCATTCTAAGTCTTTTGGATTAAGCACTTGGGCTTCAGACCAGTTGTTTTACATTAGGAAGGTTTGTGGCCTGCACTGTGGTGGCAGGACAGATAGCTTACATCCTTCTAAGTTGTGAACTGCTGATTGAGGGCTCAGTGTCTGTTATTCTAAAAGTGTATTAGTTCTGGTTTAAGCACTTGGGCTTCAGGCCAGTTATTTTACATTAAGAAGGTTCGTGGTCTGCACTCTTGTGGGAGGAGAGGCTGGACTCTGCCCTTCTGAGCTGGGAATTTCTGGTTAAAGGCTTATAGTGCCTGCATATTTGAACTGTTTCTCACTGAAATTGGTACACCTTGTTTGCTGTAGCATAGACTAGATCCAGGCCTCCTGAATCTAGCTTTATTTGTATGCTGCTTGTTTGTTTGCTTGTTATTTCCCTGAATCGCTAATTCCACCTAAAACGCGGCTTTTCAGCGCTTCTGTGGATCCCTAGTGATATCTGCATTGCTTACTGTACTTATTTCCTTGTTTCACTTGAAAGAAAGTTACTGTTTGTTGTTTTTGCATTTAAGTTACCTGAAACACATTGCATTTAAGTTACCTGGCACTTGCTCACTAAAGCAATTATATAAGTCAGCACTAAAATATTAAAAGCACTACACCCTCACAAACTCCCCTTGAGTACCACGTTCCCCTTTGGCCCTTTTTTTTCAATTATAAAGGAATTCCCAATACTATTCTAGCATGTCCAAAGGTCAGTTGTCAATCTCCTCTCCGGTCCAGCAGGTGAATCTCAGAATCTTGAGGCAATGTTACAACTGCCTCATGTACACAGACAACCATCTCCTCCTCCCAACAAATTCCAACACATGTGAGAGATGCAACCATATAGCCATACTGGAGGCTAAGCTCTCTCAACTCAGTATTGGCAAAATCAGTCAGGAGGAGAAGAAAACCACATTCACTACAATTCCAATCTCACATAGACCTACCATGACAGCAAACCAAACACATAAACACACAAAAACATACTCGGAGGCTCTAAATAAAAATCTGCCTAAGCAGCAGAGACCTCCAAAGCAGACACCCAAGCAACCGCTACTCCAAAACAAAACTCGTGCAACACATAGCTCACAAAGCCAGTGTGCCGAACAGTCACAGCCCTTAAGGCTAAACAACACACCTGATACACTTGTAATAGGTGACTCTATCATCAGGCACACTGACGTCCCGCTCACCAGGCTGAACAAGGAGAAGGTCATGCTGAGCTGCCTGTCAGGTGCTAGGATCCGCCACATAACACAAGCACTCAGGTCACTCCAAGGCAAGTACAAATATGACTCGGTCATTGTCCATGCTGGTGTGAATGACCTGAGATGTACCTCCCTGGACTACATGAAAAGAGGCATAGAAGAGCTCTCTGAGCATGTAGCCCAGGCCGGTATGACCCTGACCTTGAGTAGCATCTTACCCTCACCAAGAATGATGCCACAATATGAAGACAAGATGATCAATTTCAACAATTGGCTTAAGTATTGGTGTCATTCAAAGGGGATCCAATGCCTGTCAGCCTGGGATGACATGCTCAACAAGCCACGATGTTTCGCTAGGGACGGCTTGCACCTCTCAACCCTAGGCTTTCGGATATTGGCAAAGGCTCTTGCCACCCCCATAGTGCCTTTTTAGGCAAGGCTCAAAAGACAAACCCACCTCCATAGGTATCACAAGGGATAAGAAACTAAGAGTAATGCTACTCAATGCCAGAAGTCTAAACCTCAAGATGCACGCACTCGAAACTCTCCTTAGCATGGAGAACATTGATATCTGTGCAGTAACAGAAACCTGGTTCAAGGCTCCCGAGAGCACCCCAACACTACCAGGTTATACCTCATACCATGCTTTTCGGCCCCAAAACTTGGACCGTACTACAAAAGGAGGGGGAGTATCAATATTCGTCAAAGATACCCACACCTCCAGGTTGGTGGCACAGCATGAAGCATCAGAGACTATCCATGTGCAACTAACAGTGGGTAAAACTGCCTTCCAGTTTATAGCCTGCTACAGACCACCCTCCCAAACCCAGGAACCCCACTCGGCCTTCCTGAGAACCCTGGAAAATATGAAGGTCTCTCCAAACACCATTATATTGGGTGACTTCAACTACCCAAATATAGACTGGGAGCATTACTCTAGCTCCAACACCCTAGCCCAAAGGTTCCTAGAATTTATAAACTCAAATGCTATGGAACAACTTGTTGCCACTCCCACAAGAGGGGAAAACATACTGGACCTGATCATCACCAACATGGGGACTCTATGCTCCAGACCAGAAGTGTATCCCTCACTGGTAAGATCAGACCATAAACTAATCTCACTGGATATTCACATCCCAACTCCACCCCATGCCCTGAAAACTACAGTGAAAAACTTCTCTAAAGCAAATTTCACACTCCTCAAAACCGAGGTGGAATCCTTCAAAGCCCCCGGGCCTGTGGAAAATACGGCCCAGACCACAGAATCCTTTATAAACGCATTCTATGAACACCTTCAGGAATGCATGGATCATGCAATCCCAAATAAAACCAAGACCCAATCCTCCAAAGGCAGGCGTCCTGTCTGGTGGACCCCAGCCATAAACAAACTATACAATAGAAGGAGGAAGCTACTACATGATAGAGCAAAATCCCAAAAAGGGAAGGCATCTCTGATCAGTATTAGCAAAAAACTACGGGCACTCATAAAATCGTCTAAGGCCAGCTTCGAGAGAAAAATTGCACAGGACACTAAGGATAATCACAAGGCTTTCTTTAGTTATGTTAGGAACCTGGGTGGGAATTCCCAGATATGCTCAGAATTAGTCCAAAATGACAAAAAATACACCAAACCCACAGACATTGCCAACATCCTAGCTGACAGGTTCAGCGCAAACTTCTCCCCCCTCCCCACCAAAAGGGCAAATATTTATCCCAGCAGAGTGCTGCCCACCTGACATCTCAGATGCTCAGGTAAGAGCTGCCCTCTCCAAAGCAAAAAACACAGCATCAATGGGACCAGTCGGTGTCCCGGGCTGCGTCCTGCATGAACTCCAAGAAGAGCTAAACCCAAACATAAAACTACTGTTCAATCTCAGCCTTACTACAGGATATGTACCCAAAGAGTGGTGTACAGCAACAGTGGTCCCTCTCCACAAAGGTTGTGCCTCAACAGATCCTGGAAACTATCGCCTCATAAGCCTGACTAGCTTGGTCTGCAAAGCTATGGAAAGGATCATCATGGACCTCATAAATAAAGATATTGGGGACCTACAGACACTGGATCCTACCCAGTTCGGCTTTGTTAAGGGCAGATCCTGCCTCTTAAACCTGGCTGATTTCTTTGAAACAGTCACCAAGGCCATTGACGAGGGGAAGGTGGTCCACACAGCCTACCTGGACCTCGCAAAAGCCTTTGATACAATACCACACTCGGGCATTATAGATAAGCTCACCAGCTTAAATATAAACCCCTATGTTACTAGATGGGTTGCAAACTGGCTCAAGGACAGAACCCACATGGTTAGAATTGCTGGAGCCATGTCAGACTCCAAACCAGTTACAAGTGGTGTCCCCCAAGGCTCAGTCCTGGGACCTCTCTTGTTCGGTATACATTTCTCGGAGGTACAGGTCAACACGGAAGGACTGTGGCTGACTAAGTTCGCAGATGACTGCAAACTGGGCGCCATAATCGACTCTCCAGCCGACACAAGCATCCTCCAAAAGGGCCTCATAGAAACAGACAACTGGTGCCAGAGCCATGGCCTCAAGCTAAACGCCAAAAAGTGTATAGTCATCCCCTTTGGCAAAAACAAAGTGCCCACAAATTACCACATAGGTGGTAATCCATTAAGTACAGAAGAAGTAATTAGGGACCTGGGGACCCAAGTTGATAGCAATCTCTCATTTGACAACCACGTGGCCAAAGCGGTTAGAAAAATATTTTATATAGCCCACCTAATCATGAATGGATTCACATCTAGATTAGGGGAGGTCATCGTGCCTCTTTACTCATCCCTCATCAGGCCCATAATTGAGTACAATGCCCCTTTTGGGATGTACCTTACCAGACACCTGCAGCAACTGGAAAGACCCCAAAAGTACCTCACCAAGAGGATCATAGGGCTCAAACAGATGCCATATGCTGCCCGGTTAAAGAAACTCCAGCTCTACTCAGTGGCATACCACATGCTCAGAGGCGATCTGTGCCTGACGTATAAAGCCATGTCCAACCCGGAATTAATGGACATGCTGCACCTCAGAAAATCCAAATCTCATCGAGCTACGTGCTCGAGAGACTTGAACCTCAGCACTGAAATAAATAGGACATGCTGGAGGGACAGATTCATAATCCAGAGGCTCCCTTCACTCTGGAATAAAATCCCAGTCCAGGTTAGGCAGAGTCCCTCATTGACTCTCTTCAAGAGGAATCTTGATGAGTGGGTGGGAGATCGTAGGTTTACCCCGGGTATCACTTCTGTGTCACTGTTAGACAGAGGCACAGTATACTAACCTCGAAAAAGGGCATAGCAAAATTAATTTAAAATGGGTGGCGGAAGCCAAACACACTCTGGCTAGGCTTATAAATGCCCTAGGGCAGATAGCCTAGTATGAACCTATGAACCTATGAACCTATATGTTATAGACTTATATGATGTGATCTTGTCTTGAACCAAGCTCTAGAAGGGAGCAAGGAGGCAAATCTAATAACAAACAATGGAGAATAGCCCCCATATTTCACTCAAATGAAAATCCGGCACTATGCCCAAAAGATGTATTCTTAAAATTAGTCACTATTTATTCTCATTAATACATGGTTACTGTATGTCAGCTGACTAGTGCTGTGTACCTGAACTTGTGGACTTGGGTTGCATGTGAGCAACATGTAAGTTTTTATACACGTGGGACCAAGCTGTTTGCCATCACATGGGATGGGAAGCTTGGGTCAGTCGCAACATACTCTGATTAAACCCAAGGAGAAAGGAGGTAGCAATGAGCCAATCATCCTTAGATGGAGTGCAGGTCCAAGTTTTTGAGTATGGGGGAAACACGAGTAATCTGGATAATTTTTGTGATAGAGTCATGTTTGTTATTTTGTATTGCTGAAAACTACTTTTGATGGTCATTCACTTTGCTTTTTTCTCCACAGCTGTACCTGGGTGACCAAAACGTTTGCATATATAAGTTAGGGGGTTTCCCTCCATGTGTGAGCCATAGGATCAATTGACACCAGTCAAAAACATTGAAATGATTACTTGTGATAGTACCCACAACACTCCTGTGCATGGGCAATCATTACTAAATACAGTCCTGAGTATTGACTAGGATTCCTATGGGGATCATCTGAAACCACAGTTCCTTTATTCTGTTTCATTCAGACTACTCAGAGGTGATATCTGCCTTGCATACAAGGCAATCTATGACCCTGGTTTATCGGAAATGCTGCATATCAATAAGTCAAATTGTACACATGTTACTCACTCTAAAGACCTTAACCTGATATGAGAGATTAAATAAAACCTACTGGAGGGACAGAGTTGTCTCCCAGAGGTTACTACACCTTTGAAACAGACTCCCGCTTAATTTTAAACAGAGCACCTCATTGGCCCTCTTCAAGCACAATCTGGATGATTGGATGGATGACAGTAAATTCACTTAGGGGTTCTACCTGTGTCCCTCTTGGACAGGGGCAATAGGTACTGATTGTGGAAATAAGGGTAAGAACTTGGCTAGGCTTGCAAAGGCCTTAAGGCCATTAGCATAGTAACTTCTTATGATCCTGTTACATTGGGAAGAAATGGCTAGGCTTGAAATGACCTCCAGGTCGATAGCCTAGTAACCTGCTTTGATCCTAGGATCCTATGATTTTCCATGGTATGTAATCACGGAATTCTCCATCACTGAAATATTCACTGATTTATCATCACAAATCCATGTGCAGGAAGGAACAGCATCAGGTGTTACGAAGATGAGTGGAAATCGATCTCCATTTATTAATAATATGTTTGTGTGTGAGGTGCTGGTGTATACTTTTGTGCATGCACATGTGTGTGTGTATGTGTGTCTGTACATGTAAGTATGTGTATGAATGAGTGTGTATATGTGTGTGTATGCACATATGTGTTTAACACACAGACAGAGAATGGAGTCTCAATCTCCTCTCATCTAGTGAGCAGCTGCTGTCTCTGGTCATTTCTCACAGGTGCTGTGAACAAAATGTGCATCATCGTCCCTTTCTGCAAGGGAGACATCCCTGCAAAGTACCACATTAACAACAACACCTTAAGCACACAGGTTGAAAGCAACCTCTCCTTTGACCATCATGATTCCCCAGTGGTAAAGAAAGCCTTCTACACTTCCCATCTCATCAATAAGGGCATTGTACTCATCCCTTATCAGACCAGTGATAGAGTATAATGCATCCTTTGATGTGTACACCTTCAACAATTTCAGAGAACTCAGAGGTAACTTACAAAGGAAATTCACTGTGTCCAACACCTGTCCTATGCTGATAGACTAAAATCCCTGTCACTTTACTCTGTGTCATACAGACTACTCAGGGATGCTCTCTGCATAACCTATAGGGCAACCCCAGATCCTGCCCTGAGGAAATGCTACACATTAGTAAGACAAATGATACTCACTGTACTACTCTAGTGACCTTAACATGAGAAGTGACATTAGCAGGCCCTGCTGGAGAGACAAGTTCACCTCCCAAAGGCTCCTCCCTACTCTGGAATATGCTTCCAATCCTAGTAAAACAGAGCCCTTCACTGACCCTTTTCAACTGTAATCTGGATAATTACATGAGGAATCTCAGACTCACTGCTGGGGTTTCACCTGCGTCCCTTCTGAGCAGGGGCAGCAGGTGTTAAGTCAGGTCTGTTAATAGCACCATTACAAGAGGGAAAAAACTTGGCTATGCTTGTAAGAGCCTTGGGGCCATTAGCCTATTAACCTCCTATGAGCATATGAGATCTCTTCCTCCTCTTAGAAATATTTAAAGGCATTAAACACACCATTATTTTAGTATGCATAAATGATTTTTTTATTGTTTTTGTGAGTAGGTTGTCATCAGAAGTGATGGTATTTCTGGAACCTACTAAATTCAATCTTACAGAGGCATATGAGATTCAGGACTATTTATTCTTATAATATATATATATATGGAACAAACCACACAACACCGACACGACACCACACTACACAAACACACAAACCCAGACCAACCACATAAACACAACAAAACAACAAAAAATAACACAACACAAATACACAACAACCACCACACACACACAACACACACCACGAAACCACACCCACGACACCTTGCCACAACACCACACGACCCAACACAACCATACCACAACACACTAACACAACACACTAAACCAACCCTCTAACCCCTAACCTACACCCAAACCACAGCACACATCCTAACCTAACTACTAAAACCACCCCTAACCCTAACCCAACCCTAACCCCTAACCCCCCTAAACCTAAACCTAACACTTAACCCCCCCCCCCCCTATCCCTCCTAACCAACTCACAACTAACCCCCCTATCGCCTCCCCTACCCTAACTCACTTAACCCACCCCTACCCCCCTTTATCCCCACAGACCGTCCAACTTCCACACTTACCTGCCTCCACGCCTAGCGTCCGTCACCGTCGCACACACCACAGCTTTCCCCATGCCGGCCACTGTGTTCTGCCACTTTTCGCGATTGGCGTGTCTCTTTTCTTCGATTTTCTTTCTGAGCTTCAATTGTCGGTCGGTCTTCGCGCTGTGTCGACGAAGTCAGGTAGAACCATATATATATATATATATATATGTATATTGCCAAGGACCTAAATAAGTCTAGCCAACAAGGTTCCCTGGCTTACGCCACCCAAGAAAGTTACTTTCCTGCTGTGCCCCTGTCGAGCAGAGCCACATAAGTGGTCCCGGGGTGTATTTCCTATTTCCCATCGACTCATCAAGATTTTTCTTGAAGAGTGCTAGTGAGGAACTTTGCTTGACTTAGATGGGTAGCTTGTTCCAGAGTATGTGAAGTCTCTGGGACAGGAATCTATCCCCCCAGCATGTCTTGTTTATTGTGGTGACAAGGTTTAGGTCCCTAGAGTGTGTAGCTCGGAGAGATTGGGACTTCTTTAGGTGGAGCATGTCCAACAGCTCAGGGTTTGACATTACTTTATATGTTAGGCAAAGATCACCTCAGAGTAGGCAATATGCTACAGAGTAAAGCTGGAGTTTTTTGAGATGGTCAGTGTAGGGCATCTGTTTCAGGCCAGTAATCCTCTTTGTGAGGTACTTCATGTGGCCTTTCCAGCTGTTGCAGATGTCTTGTGAGGTACATTCCAAAAGGGGTATTGTACTCTATAATGGGTCTAATGAGTGTCGAGCAGAGGGGAACAATGACCTCTTTTTTCCTGGATGAAAACGCTTTTGTGATGAGGTGTGCCACCTAGAAGGATTTCCTGACTACTGTGGAGAAGTGATTATCAAAGGGGAGACTATTGTCTACCTGGGTCCCAAGGTCTCTTATCACACATTTTGCGTTAAATATACTGCCGCCTATGTGGTAGTTCATGGGTACAGTGTTTTACCAAAGGGGATGACAATGCACTTTTTGGCATTGAACTTGAGGCCATGGCTCTGACACCAGGCATCTGTCTCAGTGAGGCCCTTCTGTAGGATGTCCACATAATTTGGGGACTCGATTATGTGAACTTCATTAGCCAAAGGGCTTCTGTGTTAGCCTGTACTTCAGAGAAGTAGATACCAAACAGGAGAGATCCCAGGACTGAACTCTGTGGTACTCCACTTGTCACTGGTTTGAAGTCAGATTTGGAGTCTGCAACTTTTACAGTGTGGGTTCTGTCAGTGAGCCAGTTGGCAACCCATCTTTGTGATGTAGGGATTTATATTTAGTTTACTGAGTTTAGCTATAATTCTAGAATGGGGGATGATGTCAAAAGCCTTGGTGAGGTCAAGATAGGCTGTTTAAACCACCTTACCCTTATCTATGGCTTTTGCGACTGCCTCAAAGAAGTTGCACTGCACAGATATTGATGTTCTCTATTTTAAGGAGTGCCTTAAGGGAGTGCATTTTTAGATTTAGACTTCTAGCATTCAGTAGAATTACCCTCAGTTTTTGCTTGCCTGTTCCTGTTATGGTTGTGAATTTGTAATTTGAACTTTGTCTAAAAAAGGCACTATAAGGGCAGCAAGAGCCTTAGCCAGTATCCAGAATCCCAGGCCATCTCTGGCAAAGCAGTATGGTCTGTCGACCATGTCGTCCCAGGCAGACATAAACTGGATCCCATTAGAATGACACCAGAAGCTTATCCAATAGTTGAAGTCAATCATTTTGTCCTTGTACTGCGGTATCATTCTGGGTGATAGCAGGATGCTAGTCAGGGCTAGGGTCATACCTGCCTGGGCTACAAGATCGGAGACCTTTTCCATATCTCTTTTCATGTAGTCCAGGGGGGTACGTCTCAGGTCGTTCACACCAACATGGACAATGACAGAGTCATATTTGTACTTGTTGTGGAGAGACTTGAGTGTGTGGGTTATGTGGAAGATCTTGGCACCCGACAGGCAGCTGACAGTAACCTTCTCCTTGTTTAGCCTGGTGAGTGGGACATCAGTGTGCCTAACTATTGAGTCACCTATGACTAGTGTGCTGGGTACATTGTTTTACCTTATGGGCTGTGGTTGAGTGGAACACTGAATCTGTGGGCTATGTGTCATTTGGGTTGTGTTGGGGGGTGAAGGTTGCTTGGATTTCTGCTTTGGAGGTCTCTGCTGCTTGAGTAGATTATTATTGAGAGCCTCTGACAATGTTTTTGTGTTTCTATGTGTGGATTCTGGTGGTGTAGGTTTAGTGGGACTGTGTGATGAGTGTGTTGTGGTGCAAGTGTTTACCTTCTCCTCTTGACTGTCAAGTTCAGGCTTGGTTGGAGCCAGCTTTATCTCCAGTTTGGCTAGATAAGTGCATCTCTCACAGGTTGTAGTGTTGGGTGGTAGGAGGAGAGGGTTGTCTATGTACATGAGGCAATTGCTACATTTCCCCAAGATGCCCAGATTCATCAGTTAGAAAGGAGAGAACACTGGGAGCTGACCCTTGGACATGCCTGAATAAAAAACAATTTTCCTCTAGACAAGTGAGGAAAGTGAGTACAAGAGCTGCTTTTCTCTAAGCAAGTGAGGAAAGTAAGTACAAAAACTGTCTTCCTCTAGGTAATGAGGAATGTTGAGTGCTGTAGTAATTTGTAGCTTTTTTAGTGCTTTCAACAAGTTTTGAACAAGTGCTGAGCACGAATAAGCAAATTCAAGTGATAAAACTAAGAATCTGTATCTGGACTAGACTAGTTACAGGCAAGAAACAAGTGCAAATGTGGGCTTTTAAATCAGAAAGTTGAGTGAGATGGAAAAACTGCCCAAATGGCCAATAACTACAATTTCTGGGCCAGAACCACTCCTTATGTGGTAGATAGGTTACCTAGTGCTTACCACTTCCACTGATAAGCTGTCAGGCTTCCCTCCAACATAAACAAGCTTGGGCAGCTCAGAAGCTTATAAACAGTCCTGGATATAGCAAATCTGTATCTCGACTAGACTAGTTACAGGAAAGGGGGGAAACAAGTGCAAATGCGAGCTTTTAAATCGGAAAGTTGAGAGAAGGAAAAACTGCCCAAATGGCCAATAACTACAATTTCTGGGCCAGGACCACTCCTTATGTGGTAGATAGGTTACCTAGTGCTCACCACTCCCACTGATAAGCTAGAAGGCTTCCCTCCAACACAGAAAGGTGTGGGGGGGGGGCTCTGGAGCTTGCAAACAGTCCTGGATACAGCAAATATGTATCTGGACTAGACTAGTTACAGGAAGGGGGGAGGGGGGAGAACAAGTGCAAATGCTGGCTTTTAAATCAGGAAGTTGAGTGAGATGGAAAAACCTGCCCAAACAGCTAATAACTACAATTTCTGGGCCAGAAACCACTCCTTATGTGATAGATAGGTTACCTAGTGTTTACCACTTCACTGATAAGCTACCAGGCTTCCCTCCAACACAGACAACCTTGGGCAGCTCAGAAGCTTATCAATAGTCCTGGATATAGCAAATCTGTATCTGGACTAGACTAGATACAGGGGAGGCAGGAAACAAGCTTACATTTTTTTTGTTACAGTTAAGCAAAACACAGGGAGATTCTAGCAAAGTTTTTTTTTTATGTATTTTTTATATATATTGATATATATATATATATATATATATATATATACATATATATATATATATATATATAGATATATATATATATACATATATATATATATATATATATATATATATATATACATATTTATATATATATATATATATATATATATATATATATATATGTACATATATATATATATATATTACATTTGTTTACTGGGATGGTCCGACTGGATACATGTCCATTTTTTTTAATAATATGTCCACATGCAAATCTAGATCAAGATAGTTGTAAGATGGAAAATTTACTTTTAATGCACAGCACATACAGGCACAGTATATTCTCTAAAATAGTTTGAGGCAATGAGGACAGAAAAATAACTGAATGTGAATGTATCACTTCATACTCATTACCATTATTTTTTAACATGCACATGTAAATATACTATTTACAGGAAGTTGTACTGTTTGTTGATAGATAGTTGACTGATACTCAGAACACTGAATAGGAAACATCGCCAGTGTCCTGTCATGGTGGCCAGACTTAGATAATGCTACAATTTCCTCAGTTTCTGCCTCTTTTCAGAGTTTGTATGATGTCAAAGTTGGTATCTATCTATGTATATAGCTGTATATATATATATATATATATATATATATATATATATATATATATATATATATATACATACATATATAAATCTCTCTCTCTCTCTCTCTCTCTATATATATATATATATATATATATATAGCTATATATACATATATAGATAGATGATATATAGTTATACAGCTATATCAATCTATCTATAGCTGCACACACACACACACACACACACACACACACACACACACACACACACACACACACACACACACACACACACAAACACACACACACACATATATATGGACCTACCTGTAATTACTGAACACTGCACTTTTGAATAGGGAAACTAAGCACTTGGCCACCAGGGGGAACTTTGCCCTTTTCCTCAGTGTGGTGCAATCTCGGAGTTGGTATATTTAGATAGGGGATGTGGGAGGATTTAAGCCCCCCACATGGGAGGTACTCGGGTAGGTTTAGTTTGTATCCATGTTGTTATTTTTTGCTGGTGGCCAAGTGGTTAGTTTGCCTATTCAAAAGTGCAATGTTCTGTAGCTTCAGTGATTAGTGGTTTAGGTGAAGTCATCTCAGTGATTAAAGGTTCAGGTATGTGTATTTTTGGTAATTACAGGCACATCCATATATGTGTATATATATATATATACATATATATATATATATATATATATATATATATATATATATAAAATATATATATATATATATATATATTTATATATATATATATATATATATATATATACACACACACACATGTAAAGTTCAGCAGTGTGGGGCGTATCTCTACATCAAGAAATGCAGGTCAGCTTGCCCCCTGCAAAAAAGAGTATTTATTTATTTATTTTTTGTGACCTTTTTTGACTAGTGACCTCATAACGTTTTAGATGCTTTGGATTTTAATTATTTTGATTAAACAAGGGGCAGTTATTTATACTGCATCCTTATTTTTATCACATATTTCATGTATGCCTACATTATGCAGTTTTAATTTGTGCATAACCACATATGTGATGTAAATATGTATTTATATGTATATATTAAAAAAGCAGTGTAACACGCAATAAAACTGACTGAAATCACAATTCATTGCAAGTTGCTTAACAGATTTAACCTCAAAACTAAATAAGCCAAATACAATTCTCTCATGTATGTGTTCATGAGATTCAGTCACTGAAGTTTCAAGGATCTTCTAGTTTAATGACCATCTATGCGTTGCCAATACCCAGTATCAGGCTTTACCTCCTTTCTCTGGGAGGGAGAGGCTGGTTAGTGCTAGAATAATTTTTATTTTATTTTGTTTATTTTTTATTTTTTTGTTGTTAATGATGGTATATCACTGATCCATGTAGACCTTTTCCAGATTCAGTGCAGGATCACTGTCTAGCTAAGTGACTTGCTCATGGTCACTTAATGGATTATAGTACTAGCGGTCAGACAGTGAGTACCCATCTAGCCATTCAGCTTTCATTTCAAGGATGGTATAGAATCAAATTGTCTAACCTGCAGAGGAGGTTTATTCCAGAGAAGGAGGCAATACATGATGAAATAATCTCTACCTCGTATTGTGTTTATTTGTGATTAATTTTCAGGTGTCTGGTACTATTGCTAGCTGAATTGTTTGTCTTATTAAAAATATAAGGAGGTCAAAAACCACTGGGTCTCTGACATCATAAACAAGGCACAGATCAACTCTAAGCCTATGCTACTAACAGAAAACACTTAAGCAAGCTAAAAATAAAACCAAAGATACAGATCCCTTGTGCAAAAGAAAAAAAAACTGTTGTTGCAACGCAGATGTTGGAGATTGAATGTGTGCGCTTTGATACCTTCATGGCTTAAAAATAACACAGATGCTTGAGCCGCTCTACACACTCCCCTTAGTTCATAGGTTCATAGTTGTGCACTAGGCTAATGGCCCTGGAGCCTATATAAGCCTAGCCCAAGAAGATTCCCTGGCATCATGCTGCCCAAAGTTAGCTTCCAGTGCCTCTGTCAAGCAAGGCCACTGAAGTGATGTGTTTGATACCGCTATTGTCACATGACTGGGGCAAAAGTGAATAATACAATAAATTATGGGTAACTTAACATACATTGACTTCAGTAGCAAATAATAATTTGAATGCTTAACTGAAACATTAAATGAAGTGAAATATATATATATATATATATATATATATATATATATATGGTTCCCCTTCACAATCCCGAATTACTGAATGCTCGAAATTCAGTAACTCGAGACTTCTTCTTCTTCTTCCTTCAGCTGCTCCCATTAGGGGTCGCCACAGCAGGTCAACTATTTCCATTTCTTCCTGTCCTCTGCATCTTGTTCTGTCACACCAACCACCTGCATGTCCTCTCTCACCACATCCATAAACCTTATCTTAGGCCTTCCTCTTTTCCTGTTACCAGGCAGCTTCATCCTTATCATCTTTTTCCCAATATACTCTGCATCCCTCCTCAGCACATGTCCAAACCAACATAATCTTGCCTCTCTGGCTTTGTCTCCAAACCTTCCAACCTGAGCTGACCCTCTAATATACTTATTCCTAATCCTATCCATCCTCGTCACACCCAGTGCAAATCTTAACATCTTCAACTCTACCACATCAAGCTCTGACTCCTGCTTTTTTGTCAATGTCACTGCTTCCAACCCATATAACATAGCTGGTCTCACTACCCTCTTGTAGACCTTCCCTTTCACTCTTACTGGTACTCGCCTGTCACAAATCACTCCTGACAATCTTCTCCGCCCACTCCATCCTGCCTGTACTCTCTTCTTCACCTCTCTTCCACACTCACCATTACTCTGAACTGTTGATCCCAAGTACTTAAACTCGTCCGCCTTCGAGACCTCTACTCCCTGCATCCTCACCATTCCTCTATCCTCCCTGTCATTCACACACATATATTCTGTCTTAGTCCTGCAGACCTTTATTCCTCTTCTCTCTAGAGTGTATCTCCACCTCTCCAGGGTCTCCTCCACCTGTTCCCTACTCTCACTACAGATCACAATATTATCTGCAAACATCATAGTCCACGAGAACTCCTGTCTGATCTCGTCTGTCAACCTGTCCATTACCAATAAGTCGAAAATGCAGAAGCGCGAATCTGCATAAGCACGAATTCAAATATCTCGAATCTGCGCTTATGCATGTCAGCTACGGGACGAGAAGTGTGTGAGTTGGGATGTTTTACGGAAGTGAAGGTAAGTGAGTGTATGTGTGTGTTTTGTAAGTTGTGCGTATGGGTTAGGGTAGGGAGGTCGGAATGAGTGTGAATGCTGGATGTGTCTATGTATGTGTGATGTGTTTGCGTGTGTGCGAGGCAGTTTAAAATGTCTGTGTGGTATTTTTATTTTTTTTTTGTGTATCAGTGTGATCTTGGAGTTAGAATATATAAATAGGGGCATAGGGGGTGCAGGAGGGCTTGTCCCCCCCAGAGTACATGTAGTGTAGGGCTTGTAGTTTATGTTATGTGGGTTGTATGGTGTGCGTGTTATGTGGTGTATGTGTTCTGTATGTTCGGGGGTTTTTGTTTTCGTGCTAGTGGGTTTCAGGATTTTTGTTGGTTCAACTTTATAATTTCGAGTTACTGAATTTCGAGCATTCAGTAATTTGATATTATGAAGGGGAACCACCAATATACATATATATTCTTTCACACACAAGGAGTGAAAATCCTTAGTGCTATATTATTGTAATTATTGTATCTTAGAAAGTACATTTTCAAGGAAAATAAGCACTGACAAATATGAAGCAAACATATTGCAGAACTCAAAAAGGAAAAGCTTCTTCTTAATCAGCCTCAAAGTTATGCACACTTTTATAAAGACTGCTACTGCTCTCTGCAGTTTAAAGATATTTATTTCCTGATTATGGAAATAATTGACTGCAACTGGTTCCTTGTCATTCAGTAAGTAAAATCAGTTCAAAAGGCATAAGTCTCTAAATCCCCCTTGAGGAAAACATTCCAAAGCTATAAAATAATTTTTTTCAACTAACATGTGATAAAGAATTCTTGAAGCAGATTGAGCTTTTGAAAGTCAACTTTTAATACCAAGAGGAACAACATACCAAAATTAGCTTTGACTCAACAGTCTGAAAGAAGTACTTTTAGCTCAGAAAT
>NC_056737.1:1487465172-1487612672 GCF_019279795.1 Protopterus annectens | reverse complement strand
GCTTAACAGGTCAAGTCATCTCACCAGCAAAGCAGGATTCGCCTTAGCGTCATCAGCGCATGTGTTAGGGAGTGCCCTCCCCCCCCCTTTTGTACATATTAATTTAAAGCAACAGTGAACCATATACCTTCTTAACATTAACCCCACATGGAAGAAAATAACTGGACAACATTATCTGCATTATTTTGATGCATATCAAACCAACTAATCAGATATTTTACATACATCAAAAATTCAGTTATCAAAGACTTGGCATACATTTACCAATGGTCATTCAATCCAGATTTAAATAGAGCACCCACATTTACTATCCATTGTCTTTCTTTTTTCACCAAAATTTTTTGTTTGTGCATCGTAGATAGGTTATCACCTATCACCTTATCTATACCCAGAAATACAAAATGTGCTGTCAGGTGTGCTAACATGTGTTTGTATAAATCACTTATATGACGGTGACAATTTATGTCGCTCATATGCAAAGCAATACGTTGTTTAAAACTTAAAGATGTTTGCTCTATGTATAAAGAGCCACACTGGCAAACTGCCATGTAAACCACACATTTTGTTGTACGTGTAATCAAATGACGAATGTCATACACTTTTGATGTATTAACAGAAGTGAATGATTTTGTTTTAGATATCCGTTTGCAATAAATGCAATGTCCACAATAGGTACTCCCCACAGCCAAGGTGTTCATTTGGTTTTCATACCTGCCTTGTCCCTTTTTGAAACTTGACAAATGTTCACCTATGTTTCTGCCTCTTCTGAAGCCAAAACTACAAAGATTTCCTAACACTGTATTAAAAAATGAGTCTGACTTAAGTATACGCCAATGCTTTGCTATGATATGCCTAATCTTAAATGTGTTGGACCCATATTTAGTAATAAACCTAATTTGATCTTCCTTAGTGTCTGTTGCTTCTTTTTCCTTTAATAACTGGCTTCTGGACTGGACCTCTGCTTGTTTGAAAGCTTTATTTATCGTCCTATGATCAAACCCCCTATCTGAAAATCTTGTTTTAAGCTGTACTGCTTGTCTCCTAAACTCATCATTATTGGAACATATCCTTCTTATTCTAGTAAACTGGGCCTTGGGAATATTATTCACTATATGGTGTGGATGACTGCTGTGAGCATGCAATATTGAATTTTTGGAGAAAGGTTTTCTGTATAAGGTGAAATCCATTATGCCATCTCTAGCTTTAATAAATTTCACATCCAAAAATTCAACTGAATTTAAATCAATGTTACCACTGAAATATATACCATATTCATTGGAATTTAAATAGTCCACAAATTCATGCCATTTCAACATGTCCCCTGTCCAATGGACCCAACAGTCATCCAAATATCTCCGCCACATAGTGAGGTTGTTCTTAAACCTATTTTTTCTGCTATAAATTATCTCCTATTCAAAAAAAAAACATGAAAAGGTCAGCATATATGGGTGCAAAAGGTGCACTCATTGCTGTACCCTTCATCTGTAAATACCCTTCTTTGTTGTATGTGAAGGAATTATGCTCCAAAACTAATCTTAATAAAGTTAACAAGAATTCCATTTCCACCTCGTCATATGTGCCTGACATTTCCATCCAGTGTTTTACTGCTCTGATACCTGCTTCATGATGTAAAGGATAAAGCAAGAACCAACAAAACAGCCGATATTAAAGGCCACATTATATTGCATCCTCACAAACTAATGTCCTATAAGATATCCTATGTCCTATAAGACATTGCATTTATTGCAAACAGATATCCAAGGCAAAATCATTTACTTCTGTTAATACATCAAAAGTGTATGACATTCGTAATTTGATTACATGCTTTTTATAGTTTCAACATTATTTGTAGTGCTGGTTTCGACTGTGTGGTGATATATATATATATATATATATATATATATATATATATATATATATATATATATATATATAAATACATTAGATAGATATATATGGGTATACTTTCCAAGGAACTCACTTTTATGAAAGAGCAATATGCCGAAATCGCAGTGTGCCGACTGACATATCCCTGAAACAACAATTTATAAAATATAAAAAAAACAAAAAACAAAAAAAAAAACACAAATATATTCTCCACAGAACCCCTCTCAACTTAAATGTACTGATCTTAACTGTAGAGCGATCTCCATGTACAAGCTATGAGCACCGTAAAATTAGTTTTAAACACCTTCTACATATTTTAAACTACCAGCATATCTGTCATGCAAAACAACTACTACGCAAGTCTGTGTCTCTGTCTCGCACTACCAGCATCACCTTCGCTTGAAGGGGGCAAGGAAAGTAGACCCATATATATATATATATCTATATATATATATATATATATATATATATATATATATACATATATATTTATAGGTTCATAGGTTTGTACTAGACTAATGGCCCTGGAGGCTATATAAACCTAGCCCAAGAAGATTCTCTGGCATCATGCTGCCCAAAGTTAGTTCCCAGTGCCAATGTCAAGCAAGGCCACCGAAGTGATCCCTGGGATGAACTTCCTATTGCCCATCCACTTGTCAAGATTTCTCTTAAAGAGGGCCAATGAAGTGCTCTGATTGATGTGAATGGGAAGATTGTTCCAGAGTATGGGAAGTCTCTGGGTTAGGTACCTGTCCCTCCACCATGTTCTGTTTAATGTGGTAATGAGGTTTAGGTTCATGGAGCGTGTGGCACGGAGGGATTGGGATTTCTTTAGGCGTAGAAAATCTAGCAGCTCTGGGTTAGACATGGCCTTGTAGGTCATGCAGAGATTGCCTCTAAGTAGGTGATAAGAGACAGAGTATAGCTGGAGTTTTTTGAGTCTGTCCATATAGAGCATGTGTCTAAGACCTAAGATCCTCTTAGTGAGGTGTTTTTATGGTCTTTACAGTTGTTCCAGGTGTCTAGTGAGGTACATATCAAATGAGGCATTGTATTGTATAACAGGTGTAATGAGGGACGAGTAGAGAGGGATTATGATGTTGTTCTTCCTGGATAAACGTTCCTCATTAGCACTCTTCAAGAAAAAGCTTGATGAGTGGATGGGAAATAGGAAATACACCCCGGGGATCACTTCTGTGTCTCTGCTCGACAGTGGCACAGGAAAATCACTTTCTTGGGTGGCGTAAGCCAGGGAACCTTGTTGGCTAGGCTTACATAGGCCTTTGGGCCGATAGCCTAGTACCTACCTATGAACCTATGAGAAACCTTTTTTAATGGGATGTGCCACATAGAAGGACTTTCTCACTACAGTGGCAATTTGGTTATCAAAGGAGAGATTGCTGTCAACCTGTGTCCCCAGGTCTCTTATCACACCTTTGGTGTTTAGTGGACTACCGCCTATGTGGTAGTTCATGGGCACCGAATTTTTCCCAAAGGGAATGACAATGCACTTTTTGGCATTGAGCTTAAGGCCATGGTTCTGGCACCAGTCTGTCTGAATGTCTACATCAGTTGGAGAATCAATAATGGCTCCCAGTTTGCAATCATTTGTGAACTTGGTCAGCCAGAGTCCCTTTGTGTTGGCTTGAACTTCAGAGAAGTAGTTGCCAAACAGGAGATGACCTAGGACCGATCCCTGTGGGACACCACTTGTAACTGGTCGGTAGTCAGATTTGGAGTCCACTACTTTCACAGTGTGGGTTCTATCAGTGAGCCAGTTGACAACCCATCTTATGACATAGGGGTTAATGCCTAGTTTAGTGAGTCTATCTATGATTCCTGAGTGAGGGATGGTGTTGAAGGCCTTGGCAAGATCTAGGTAGGCTGTGTGATCTACCTTGCCCTCATCCACAGCTCTGGTGACAGACTCAAAGAAGTCTATCAGGTTGAGCAGGCATGATCTACCTTTCACAAACCCAAACTACATGGGGTCCAGAGTTTGGATATTCCCTATGTCCTTATTTATAAGGTTCATGATGATGTGCTCCATAGCCTTACATATCAGACTTGTCAGGCTAATGGGACGGTATTTCCCAGGGTCTGTAATTGCTCCCCCTTTGTGGAGTGGGATGACCATAGCAGTGCACCTTTCGGTAGGAACAAAGCCTGAAATGAGGCTGTGATTGAACAAGGTAACTCAAGTGTGGTGCCAGTTCACTTTGTAATTCATGTAGAACACAGCCAGGGATATTATCAGGTCCCATGAAAGCTGTATTCTTGGCTTTGGACACTGCATTTTTTACCTGTGTAGCCATGATAATAGGGACTTGGCATTCCTCAGGTATTGTTATAGGCCCATTAAGGGGTGAAAGGGGGGTAAAGTTCCCACTGAACCTGTCTGCAAATATGTTGGCAATCTCAGTTGGTTCTGTATATGTATTGCCATTGTGCTGTAACTCAGAGCAGATCTGAGTATTACCATGTAGATTCTTGACATAACTATAGAATGCCTTGTGGATGTCTTTAGAATCTGCACCAGTTTTGTTTTTGTAGGTAGCTTTAGAGGATTTGATGATGGATCTCAGTTTTTTGCTGAGGCTGACAAAGGAGTTTTTCCATTCTTGGGATTTCACCCTTTTCTGCAACAGTTTTTTCCTTCTGTTGCAGAGTTTGTTTATGGTGGGGGACTACCAGATTGGATTCTTTTTTTTGAAGGAGAGCATCTTGGTTCTGTTTGGTATGTCCCATTCCATGCACTTGTGTATGAGCTCATACAGTGCATTGGTGTATGATTCAGTCATGCACCTATTTTCCATTTGCATGGGTGTCGTGAAGTTAGCCACCTCTGTTTTTAGAAATCCAAAAATGGCTTTGGAGAAGTTTTTTACAGTGGTTTCCTTTAGGAGGGGGTGAGAGTGGGATGTGGATATCCATGGTGATTAGCTAGTGGTCAGATCTGACCAGGAAGGAGTTGATTACTGGTGTAGAGCAATGGTTACCCATGTTAGTAATGACCAGGTCAAGGATGTTTCTACCCCTGGTGGGGGTAAGAATTTATTGGTCCATATACACATATATGCATGTGAGTACTTTTGCTACTTCTGATTACACAGCACTTCTTTCATCTGAAGTATTTTCTACAAATGTAGACATCATTAAGATTGGATATTTGCTATCAGTGTTTATAAAGGTGTACAAATATATTCAATGATTTCTTTACCAGCATTAGGCTGGAATAGTTCATAGTTTAGTACTAAGCTAATTGCCCTTGTGAGCCATTTTAAGCCTAGCCAATTATCCCTTATGAGACTCAAACCCTGTACCTTGTATTTGTAAGGCAAACACCTTAGCCATTAAGCCACCCTCCCAACCCATGAATTCTTGATTATTGCACAGAATCTCATGAGTGGCATCTGTCATTTGATATAGTAATATATCTCAAAGTCTTGCACTTGACACAGGATGAGTGACAATAGTTTAAGGACTACAGCAGATTATGAAACTTTAGATTGTTCAGAATAAACATTAAAAAGTGATTCCTCAGCAACAACTTTGGTCTCTTAATTGCAAGTTTCATTATAAGGGCCAGAAATAAAAGACATTCCAGATGGGTGAAAATCTGAGCAACCTAACAAAATGTGAGTATCAGTACAGCTTCAGCTTTCCTTGAAGTATGATTCAGTAGCACCTCACTACAATAATGCAATGTAAATGTATTTAAGAACCAAAAACCATATAAATGAGCAAATGTTAAGGGCCACATCTGACCCCTGCAAAAGTACACATAATTACTGTAATAACATGACATCGATGGTAGTCAAACTAAGAGGAGTTGAAGAAGCAGACTCACCCATTATGAATCTCACAGCTATCCTCTTTGATAATGTCAGTGAGTACTAGTCTACTGTTCGGAAAACATTCCTTCAGTGTCCAAATGATTATCAGATTAAATATCTATAGCATCTATAATAAATATATTTTTGCATTAATTGTTTACATCAATATAACACATGCATTTTCACAAGTGTGCATTTCTTATTCTGGGTGGGAGGTTGGCAGAACAGTTAAGGTGTTTACCTTACAGACACAAAGTGCAGATTTTGATTCTCACTTCGGGTAATTGGCTAGCCTTAAAATGGTCCACAAGGGCAGTTAGCTTGGTACTAATCTATGAACCTATGATCCTACGTGATACTGGGCAGAGCTGAAAAAAAGGCCTTCTTTACCATTGCTGTCCCTTTTCATCTTCTTTTATATCCTAGATTCTCTAATATATGTTAGAATACTATGCTTAGGCTAAAATGTTACATGTAAACTGCAGACTGCACAATTCTGAAATCCTTCCTTCTTGCTATCGAATATTCAGCTACTGTAGCCAGTCAGTTTTCTGCATCAAGATAGTCAAGTTTTATTTTGTTGTCTCTGACCATGGAAAATGGTGACCCAACATACATGGTCTATTTTCTTTGCAGTTAGCTGATAAGTATGCTGGAAACTTCAGACATAAAATTATTGTATTGCTGTGCTAATCTTCAGTTACTGAAGACAACATCAAACTTTATTTATGTACAGGTCAGTACATGCATAGCCTGTGTGCATGTCACCCTTAACCACTCCTAACAGGAATGTGTGTTCTCTCTAAGTTGCAGCATCTTCAATGATGTTTATTCAAATCTGGATGGTGCAGGGTTCAAAGCCCTCTACAAGAGAAATATACACAAGTCAATCCTGCACCAAAAACTGCATCTAACAAATTTGCTATATAAAACTGAAGTGAACAAGAAGACCAGTATGTACTATCAATACAAAAAATAGTCTGAACTATTATTACAGAGGGAAAAAAAAGAAGATAAAATACTGAAGAGGAATAAGGAATGCTAGCCATTGAAATCTCTACTTTATTACAAAGTAATACAACTGTTGGTCTCATGGTTTTATCTATCAAAAATTTATAAAGGAGACGAGATATTCAAAGGCGTGCTTAAATCTGTTTAGTAATATCTTTGTACACACAAATCAGCAAATCATAAAAAATACACGTTATTCCAATTAAATTATAAATAGTAGAATGGATACAAATTCATCTTAAATTAATAAAATATAACTGACCACACTACCATAAAGTTCACACAACAAACTTAAACAACTTAATAAAGAAATGAACAGATACATAAAAATCTAAGTAAGTAACATTGAAATAATTTTGCTAAAAACTATTTTCAAGGTCGATGTTTGAGGACATACAGATTTTCCAGTGGCTGATGTTTCTCTTTAGTGTTTGTTTATTTATTTATGTGTTAAGTTAGACAGTTATTTTTTTTTTAATTTTTTTAAATTAGTCTGTTTTGGAAAGATAGATTTTGTTCAGTCGTTTCAACAAAGTAAACGTTTATCTGTCGTATTTTAGTGAACAGTAATATAAATTACAGGGATACCTGCATGGCACCATGCATTTTGATATGGAACTGTTTTTTTTTTTTTCTTGTGTGTTATATGGTCTTACAAGTGAATCTGTTCATTATAATGACTGCATAGAAAATTCGTACCTTTCCATGCTGTTCCCTTCCACTTCATCTTCTCAGGTCACATAGTCTCTTCATATGCATTCCTTCAGGAGCGGCCTTAGGTCAACTGGTGCCCTAGGCAAAAGGGTTCCACGGTGCCCCCCATCACACCAACTGGTGCCCCCATCTTGGTCTATCTACACCAAATAAATACTGGAAAACTGCCCCTACTAGAGTGGCGGCCGCCTAGTTGGCCTATGCCTAAGGCCAGCTATGCCTATGACCGTCACAGGCTAGGAATTCCCTAGTTATCCACATCAGCTGAACTACCTCATCTTCTGGTATCTCGAGCCTCCTGCAGCTTTTGTAACCACCTCTACCCCATAGGTTTCTAAGCCACGGTGCCACGCCAGATCTGTAGCACTGCAGCCCCTCACTTTTCTTCCAACTATTTTCTTCCTGTCATTTTGTTTCCTGTATACTATCGATTAGTTACTAATCTGTTCTTGCTCTCACCTTTATTAAAACTGCTTCTGATAATATTCTCTGTGATAAATCCATGAATTTCTTCATTCTTTGGCTTGCCTGTTCATCTTCTTCTATGCGCTGTGACCAATCTGTGTTCTATCTTAAGTTATTTAGGAAATTATATTAAAGTATGCTTAGAGAAAAATGCAAACGGTTTTTACATGTTGCATGATGCAGGATTTTCAGTAAGACATGCTACGACATAATTAGAAATGAAAATAGCTCAGTAAGAAGGAAAAAGAGAAGACAGAATAGATTTATGAGGTGTAACAGCAAAAAAGACAGTATAAAGAAGCACCAAAGAGGCAGTACATGTTGTAGATTAAGAAGAAATACTGAAAGTGGGAATGAAACTAAAGAAATTGAAAAAAAAAACATTGTTCTGTCTAGTTCTCTCTCTCTGCAAAGGGAGGCAGTTATGATCAGATATGACAGTTAAACATAAGATGTTCAGAATGGTGCCTATGTAGACAGTAGAAGTTCATACGTTAAACAGTAGGTACTTAAAGAATAAAGATATTTATTTGCTTACATACATGGTTATTTGTTTTGATTTGGAATATAAATTCTCACTCAAAAGATATGCATTTGTCACAGGAGTTCAGGGAGAAATGCCACATACATCATCTAGGACATTACTTACAAAATGCTGCATTGCTAAATTATACTTTTCAATGTTAAACGTAACATTATGTGATACTCGGTCATAAATATCAAGCTGCACAATGTGACCATTGGGAGAATTTGCTGTGATGGCTTTGAATGTCTGAGCTCAATGTGGTCCATGGCCGGGAAGTTCATGCATGTACACCATGACAGGGTGTCCTGTGTGTTCAGCCTAATGAATGTAATTGTGCATGAACTGGATAATGCCTACAATCAGATGTGACAGGCTATGTGCTCACAGCCAATGGGGAAAGGCTAGAATATTGTATATACTCCTATGAGCAAAACATGTTAGCTGGTGGGAGTGTTGGTAATCTGGAAGATGAACATAACAACGGCCACAGCCTCTTCCATTCATTTATGCACCTGTTTATCATTTACAGTTAATAGTACTCACAGTCTTCACTGCCATTCATATACCACACCCTTGAGTGAACATTTTGCCACAGAATTTCACACCACCTGTGGCATGTCCTTACTATGGTTTCTTATATGTGGAGTTTGAAACTCCCTCCACAGCTACAGGAAGATGGTACAATACTACGTCATTTTTATGGGTTCCCAGTAATGCAAACACCATGACATCTACCATCCACTACTGGGTTTCTTTTTGTTTCTGTTGTTATTGAGGTAATTTACTAATCAGGAGTCCATGCACAACTCTGAGAAGCTCCACATCTGAAGAGGCTTTACTAAGATATTCCAATTATGAGGTTTTACTTTTGTAAGTGATGTTACATGAAAAGGTATTGATGCATTACCATTCCAAACAAGATAGTTAGCTTGGTCGTTATGATAATGATGCCAATTTTTGCCAGTGTCTATGAATTACTGCTGTGCTATTCATACAAGTTCATGTGGTCAATTCACATCAGCATGAGCCATATCATAGTGTCACTGTGCAGCTTTATGGCCATGTCCTAGTGTCACTGCTCAGCTTTAAGCTGGGGGCCACATGATTCAGAAATGTGTGTACCAACCTACATCTTTTCTGTATGAGTGGACCTTACTGATAGGCTAAGGTTATCTCAGGCAGTGATGTGATGAATGTAATAAAACATCTTGATGGTCCAGGGAGAGCAACATCTTTCCTGTTGCATGCTTGAAGCATATATATATATATATATATATATATATATATATATATATATATATATATATATATATACACACACAGGAAGATAACCATAGATTATAAAAAGGGAGGAGGAATGAAGGCTATTTTTTTTATTTTAGGGAAAGAGTCCCTTGTGTAATTGTTACAAAAGAAGGCTAACTGTAGAAGGTAGTGTAGGTCGGTTAAGGTTGGGACAGAGGAACAAAGGCATGTATCAGGGCATACAAACAGATGGACACATTAAAAAGACACAGTCAGATAGTGGGGGTATATACACAAATAGAGTGGAGGACAGTATATGGAAACATATATGCAGAAGGTGGACAGGAGAGGGCTAGAAAATAAACAAGCAATGGAGAATAACACTTTTTTTTCAACCATTTGTGATCATATAAAGTGATAGTTAAACCACTTGCATGTCACCATATATAAATATCTAGATAAAGATAAAGATAAAAATTTGTCTGTGTGTGTGTGTGTGTGTGTGTGTGTGTGTGTGTGTGTGTGTGTGTGTGTGTGTGTGCGTGTGTGTGTGTGTGTGTGTGTGTGTGTGTGTGTGTCTGTGCGCATGTGTGTGTATATATATATATATATATATATATATATATATATATACAGAGAAAGAGAGAGAGAGACAGTGCGAGAGAAAGTGTGTGTGGCATTGTGGGTTGGATCCTTGTTGGATTGAATGGGTATTTGCCCTCTTTTGTATGCTTTACAGTCTTGAGAATGTCTCCATTTTGACTGGCCACCTCCCAAGATTTTAAATGTTTTGGGTTTGAATAATCAAATATTGATTAAGCAGGACAAGAGTATTCATAATGGACTCATTCTGAGCACTGCGTGTGAAAGAGAGTGGATATTCTCATATTCTGAGAAGCTGCAATGAACGTCTTGTATTAGTTAATCCACAAAGAGATAGTGCCTATGTTAGACTCAGTATGCTTGTATGTGTATGTTTTTTCATCTTTAGCTAATTTTCCATTCTGAATGTATTAAATACAAAGAAAGTATGGAGATGCAATATCCATTACCCTGTCTATGTTTTGTCATTCGTTTTTTCAGTTTGCCGCTAACCAAGCAGTCATAGGTATACACTGTTAGTCATCTGTGCTCTGACACTTTTGTTGTAACAGAAGAATAGCTCTGCATTGTATTTTGGTCCTTAGGTTGGCATTATAGACATCTAAAGATAAGATATCAAAGAGTCATCTTGCTGTGAGAATAATGCACGTATGCAAGTCAGAAAAGATATTATTTGTTGTGCTGCTGCTGCCCTCTCCTGCTCTGACTATTTACTGTGCTCTGATTTTTTGTTCATTATATTTATCATGCAGTCATGAAAATATTAAGGGCAGCCAAGTGTCCGGATTATGTGTCCAGCAACAGTTCTAAATGCAGTGGCTTATTTTCTGAGTTTAATACTACGGTTTTTTTTTTTTTTTTTTTTTTTTGCTTTTCCAGATGTATGTCAACCGTAAGTGTATCGCAGTTAATTCTTGTCATAGAAGACATCAGAAAAGCTGTTCTTGTACAATTTTTTGCTGTGTGTTTTAGGTGTTAAGCCAGACAAAGTCACACTTTTTGATGTCTTCTTGCAGAGAGCAATATAGGAGTCCATCGCTTTACCGTGCAAAGAGACATTTAGCAAAGGTGCCAATAATAGCACTAACACATGCCTTACATTTATTGTATCTTATTTGAAATAAGTCCTGTAGTAGATAAAAGCTAAAAATTAGGTTATAAAGTGATTTGCCAGTTCATGTCCCTTGCATCAGCCCAGACACTCAGGAAGTGCCTTTGTAACAAAAGAAAAAAACAAACTTTATTGTGCGTTTGTTATGCCTGCGTGGTCACCATCCTGCCTTCTTCCTGTTTGCTCACCAATTTTCCATGTGAAGTCCTGTGACAAGTCAACATTTTAGATGTTAACACGTTTTCCTGCTTCTTCACATTAGCGAGAGCACTACACAAGTCAGAGTGAAACATCAAAGCTATTCTCAATTAAGAAATATTCAGCTTTCAAAATAAAGTTCTCAACAGTAAACTAATGTTTCTTCATGCTTTCAAAAATGTATATTAGAAGCTCAGGTCTTCTTGTCTTCATTCTTCACAAAAGGGCGGTATTGTACACCTAATGTTGGGATGCCACTGAATCTTTGAAATAAGAAAATAATATGTTAAAAATGTGCTGACATTTCACTGCAGTGCTTGTGTTAATAATACTAGTAGTTGTGCTTGGTGGGGTGAAGGAGAAGGGGAAGATGGGTCAGTCCTGTAAATAGTAACAGCCTGTCTAGTTTGTATTGATATTTAGTTTATCTCCTATATTGCAAACAAGCAACTCAAAAATAACAGCTTAATCTGTTAGATCAAAGGAATGAGTATAAAAATGCAGATATTCTTTTTTTTATCACATCTATTTATAATTGGCTAAACATGCAGTACAATGGGGATTTTTTTTATTTTTTTTTTTTTTTTAGTGTATCTAGGGAGAAAAGCACTCTAAAAATACAGTACAGGACTGCAACCCAAAATGATAGTTATATATATTACAGCTGCAACAAAGTACAGAGCATTTATTTTTAAATTATAATTTGACAGAGTATACATTATGCATACTATATTTATAATTGGGATTGATCAGCTAGAGTGTCTTCTGTGTGGAGACATACGTGAATGGGCATACCTTCGTTGAAGATTGTGCGTCCGAGCTGGCAACACGGCACGTAAAAAACTACTGCCAATCATTAGCGGACCGGAGTTCTGCTGTGGCAACCCCTAACCGGGAAAAGCCGAAAGACACAACAACATTGATCAAAGCAAAATAGTTCCGTGGTTCTGTTCTGTTTTCCTAGCTAAAACAAACAAACAAGGAAGGAAAAATATAATGATTAAAGATATGAACTGACTAAAGCTCTGAGCGGTAACACTAGGCTGCTGAATAATGCAAGTATAAAATGACAGTGATAATTCAGGGGTTCCTATTACGTGATCAAAAGGTGACAAATTTGAACGCTCAGAAGAACGAAAATTCCGCATATCAAAGTTCGTATTGTGGGATTGCAGTTCAGTTAAGATTTGAATATTTGTCCTTTCCTCATTGTAGTACGATCTCAAGTTGGTATATATTTTTAGCGGGGGTGGGGGGGGTGGGAGGGTGCAGCCCCCCACAATAATACTTTCAATATGCGGCATTTTTACTCTTCTCAGCATTCAAAATTGTGATCTTTTTATCACGTAATAGGAACCCATAATTCAGACAACACTAGTGACTCACAAATCTGGATTAGTGTCTGGAGTGTTTGTTGGAAACAATAAGCATCCTAGTCTAACATACGAGATGTATGTTCCGAACTACTACAGTGGTGTTTGTGAAACAATGATATAATCCAAATGGTAAATTGCAGGCATTGTGGTCTGCAAAAATCCATATCCATCACTAGTTTCAGCAGCAGCAGCACTTAAATTGAGCAAGGGGCCGACACCAAAAAGTATGAAAGTCTGAGCAACACCACAACCGGGTAACTGACACTGCACCTGTGACCCTTTGGGGCTTTAAGAAGTCAGGCTTAGAATTTTTTCTTAGATATTAATAAACATAAATTTGTGTGTGTGTGTGTGTGTGTGTGTGTGTGTGTGTGTGTGTGTGTGTGTGTGTGTGTGTGTGTGTGTGTGTGTCTCTACACAGATATGTGTATCTGTATAATGTGTATATGTGTATATATATATATATATATATATATATATATATATATATATATATATATATATATATATATATATATATATATATATATATTCATATAGATACGTAGTATAAAAAGTGAAGATGGGGCTGGGGATGAGAGGACACAGGTGGTAGGTGCATGAGGATTATTCCAGTATGGGGGGGTATTCCAGGATAGGAGAAATACAATTAATTTGGGGGGATTAGTACTAGAGTTCAGGTGATTTATTTTGTAGGATGTTAGTTTTGTTTGAATTGCAGAAGATCTTGGATTCTATTGCTTCTTTAAGGAGGTAGTGGACAACAGCACGTGTAAGGCCATCAGAGAAGCAGACAAGTGGAAGGAGGATGCAGGCAGTGCCAGAGAAAATCACAGAAGTGGAGCACCCAAAGTGAGAAAGGCAAAGACCTATGGTAGTCGAACCGCAGAATACAGCAGGTAATGATTTTGTGTCACATACTCAAGGGAAGCTTAACATTAGTCAGGGAACAGACTAAGATTGCATACGCTTTTGAGAGAAGGCAACATGGAACTAGACCAGGGGGAGACAATGGGCTGGAAGACAGGTGCCAGGAGAAATATTTGGCTGCAGTGGAGTTGCCAGTTGGTGAAGCTAGTTTTTCCTCAATTACCACTTGCGCAAATAGTAACAGCAGTTCAGTTCAAGGAGAGGTGGGGTTGTGTACGTTACACTGAGTTGGCAATTAGTGCATTCCTGTTTTTGTAGGCTGTCAAAACATATTCATTTCAACTCACTTACCTGCAGTTATGAAAGAAAAAAAATGGCAAAGAGAATTTGCTGATGTGTTCAAACTAAGTGATATAGACAGAGGCCAGCTGATCACTAATGCAATGGCTCTTAGATGTTCTGATCTTACAGCAGTTTCAGCTGTTGTGTCTGCGTCAGTGGTGCAACATGTAGCACAATCACCTTTGATGCTGGAAGACCAGAAGGATGTGGGTTCTATTTCCACTCCAGGTGATTGGATCGCTGATCCTGCAGTGCATCATGCGGGGGGGGGGGGTGCTGCATTTCTAAGTGAGTCATTCTTCAGAAGAGATGTTAAAGTGAAGTTCCATCTGCTTAAGTTGGAGGCAGCTCATGTGGATGTAAAAGATCCCATGTCACCTGTCAAAAGAAGTATAGCAAGATCCTAAAGCCCTGACCAAATTTCCTCTAGTAGTAGAAATACCACCTCAGGTCTGTCCTGCTGAATTTTTTCTTGGTAGCATAAATACTACTTTGTGTCTCCCCTGGGAAGGGGATCACTAACCTAGTGGAACTAACCTGGTTAACAAAAGGATGGATGGATGGATGAATGGATGGATAAATAATAAATAAATAAATAATCAAACAAATATATAAATTGGGAGAAAGGACACCAAGCATGTTCAGGATGAGGTTGGATGCTGGAGTTCTTGAATTTCATGTTAGTGATCCTTAAGGAAGACCACAAGCAAGGCCTTCTACAATTAGCCTACTTGTTGACAATAAAAGATGTGCAGAGGTTTAGAGGAAGTCAGGGCTGGTTGTTGTATGACCAGCATTTTGGGAAGCTGAAGGCAGTTGATAAGTCTCTTTGGCAGGAGTGTGGATATACAGATACTTTATTAAAGCAGCAGGGCTCATGAAATCATTCAAGAAAAGGGTTGAGTAAAGTTAATGTTTATTGGGCTTTAAATGCCAATATATACTGCTGTTCTATGTGCAGGTTTGTGCATACCTGTTCACATTGCAGTGGTATGCATAGTAGGGTTACATGTAAACAAAAGGAGTTAATTCAAAGGGTCAGCATACCTCAAAGGCTATAGGACTGTAACAGATTAAGGATAGTAGGTGAGGTTAGTATTAGGAGTAGAGGTAGCTTTAGAGGGAAGAGGGGTAAACCTCCCCTTTTGTGGGAAGGCTGGGCAGCCAGCCATGGCATTCCCCTATCAGGCTTGAGTTTCTGAAGGTTTGTTTGGAGGATTATCCTAATAAAGAAATGTCTGAGGAATTAATAAACAGTTTCACAACTGAGTTTTCTATTAAATGTTGGTATGAGGCAATTAGCAAATTTTTAGCAACATAAAATCAATAAAAGCTTAAGAGGATACTGTTCAGAAACTGTTGAGTATAGAGGTGTAGGCAGGTAGACTTTTACGTCATTTTTTTCCTTCATTTGAAGAGTAAAGTATTTCACTTCTTCTTTTGGCTGCTCCCACTAGGGGTCAGGATTATTCCCTAAGAATATGTTAGGTGAATATTTCTTGATACATCACCTCTCTCTTCCATATTTAGATATGCTACCAAAACATGTAACTCTGTATGAATTGCAGGAGGAGTTATTACTGGGCACATTGCGGGTGCTGTGAAGAACACTTTTGACTGACATCAAAGAGTGAAACACTACAAATTTCATGAACTTTAATTATACTTTGACTTAGAAATAGGGTCCATTCCCATCATGGTATTATTAACCCAAAAGATCTGGAGAAATTAAAAAAGAGATGTCTTGGTAAATGATCATATATCCATGGGATAAGCAAAAATGCAGTACACACCTCTAGATGATGCACCATAGGTAATTTACAATTTTGGTGATCTTTGGTTGGTAAAGTTAGATACCAAGCCAATTTTTCATTTGTTGCCAATTAGAGAGGAAGATTTTTTGATGTTAGGCAAATGTCTGCATAATAGATTTTATGTAAATAAGGCCACGGTCGTGGGTTTTGCAGTAGCTTGTACAACCTTTGAGAAGTTTAGTTCGGCCTTTCAAAGATTTGGAAATACAGAGTTCCTGGTCAGAGAGCACTTGCTTTTTTATGATGACTTTCTCTTTGTAAAAGAGGGCAAAAAAGAAGAGAAGGAGGGTGTCCAGAGATCTTAATAGATGTATAGGGCACTGGAGGTGCCATTGGCTAAAGACAAACAGGAGAGGTTGGGAAAAGTGTTGAAAATTTTTTGAGCTTCTCAGTTCATAGGTTCATAGTTTGGTACTAGGCTATCGGCCCTAGGGCCTATACAAGCCTAGCCATAACAATTCCCTGGATATTTCTTCCCACGATATTTACTTCCCAGAAGAGGTTTGGATGATTAGAGTATTATAGCTGGGTAGTTAATTCAGCAGTCTTGGCTGGACAGTACCAGGAAGTCATTGTTGTCTTTTAGGGTTTTTGTGTATGTAGGAGAGGAAGTGGTCAGTGAGTTTAGTAGCAAGGTTTGTGTTAAATAGATGGGAGATGTCATGTCTATTTTGTGGTGTTAATTGTGGCCACTAAGTGCGAAAATACATTTGATTTTACAAAGCATTAGTTAATTGGGGGAGTGTTGAAAGGGGTGTATCAGTGGACGGTAGGATGCCTTTCAGCAGGCAGCTACTGAAGATGCTTTCATAGGGTGTTGTTGCAGAGTTAGCTACTGTTGAGTCATATGGTTTGTGGGCAACCTCGTTGGTTTATTTGTATCAGGGTGCCTTTTGGATTAGTGAACTTTTGGGAATTTTAAATGGTCTGATCTGTATTTAAAGATGATTCAGTTTTATTTTGACTTTTAAAGTCTATGACAGGTCAGGTTGCTAAAGGGCTGCAGGTGGTATTGGACAGGAATTATAAGACTGTGCTATGGCCAGTAAGATTTTTTTTTCCTTGGGAAAAATAGCATTCACTAGACAAACTGATGTATTTATTTATTTCCATTTTTTATATGGTAGGCTTGTATTAGTGAGTCAATTTAATGCGATTTTAAAAATATCTTTGATTAGCCAGAGTACATTTATAGGAAAGTCTTTAACCTCTGTTTTTTATATAGGTAGAACTTTAGATTTGGCTGAGGCTGGTAACTCTACTGATGTCATTAAAAGGAAAGGCATATGTGCTTTGGAGACTTGCAGGTCTTATATAAGTTTATTTATTTATTTTTTGGTCTGTTTTCTTTAGTGGTATGTGTGATGATGGTTTTTAATTTTGTCTAGGATGGATGAGAATATTTTGTATATGTCATTTTATCCATTTGGGGCAGCCAGGTGAGCTGCTATATATCTAGAAGGAAGGTTGTTGGGCCTTGGTATGACTGCAGGGAAGTGATATAGAAAGGAAATTGAAGTATGCCTTTGAAGTACTTTTTACTGTTTTTGAAGGAGATGAAGTGCCCAGCTTATTTTGACACACATGAAAGCAACAAATTGGGTAATGATTCTAAATGAAAATCACTATCTTTGATTATTAAGCACTGATTTATTGCACAGCAGAAGTTTCTGGGACATTAGATATATGGACTTCTATTATTTCTAGGACTTAAGGGCAACATCATTTCTTGGTCTGTTAGTACTGGAAAATTGGAACTTTGTTGACTTGGACCAGGTTTGAATTAGGCAGGACAGTGTACATTTAACTGACATTGTTTTGCATATTTTCAGTGTTTGTATCTTGTTGTTTCTTGGGGAGGTGCTTGGAGAAGTCCTTAATAATTTGCATGATAGTGGAGGGGTTACAGGTAGGAAGGAAAGGGGGGATCATGTTCCCAGGAGACCATTGAGAAGCCTGGAACAGCTATGGTAATAAAGATGGTTTCTCTTTTTGATATTAGTATGTTTTCTATTTACAGCATGAACAGTGTATGACATACAGACCTCTCAAGCAGTAGTGTGATCATAAGATGCACCCATTACATGTTTCATTATTTCCTCTGTCCGTAATTGATTGCATGCAGTTTACCTTGCTTTCAGGTAAAGTCCGATGACATATTTTATTTAGGGTCAGGCAAATAAGCATCTTGATCACATGTCAATCTGGTGTGGTCATTGCATCTAGGGTAGGAGTTCCTGAACAAAGCAGTTCTGCAAAGAGACATCACGTCACCCCTCTTCACCTCCTCTTGTAAGGACAGCAACTGTCACAGCCTTACTACTTAAATATGCTAATACTGTGATTGTGGTTAGAGTCTTCAAGCATGTCAAACAAACAGCCATTTGTGATTGTGCGTTAGAGGAACAATCACAGAACACTCGCAGTCAGTCCTGATGACCAGTACGAATAGATGTTACACACTATAAATATCATGAATTCCATCACTGATACAGATTATATTACTTCTGACATCATCGGCAGAACTGTATCAAACAGAAAGATAGATATGATTTATAAAAAAAATAAAATGTGAGTGGAGCAGGGAAGTCAGAAGTAATGCAAAGCGGATCCAAATGAATACAAAAATAAAATGAAAAATGAACAAAAGTTCTTTTTAAAAAAAGTTAAAATAAAAATGTTGTTTCACCTCACATAAAAGTGTATTTCATGCTGCAAACACTACTTCACTGGATCATTTTAGTTCAATGACTCAAATGCCCCAGGATGGGTTAGTGAACTTAGCACAGGAATACTGTATGTAGCTGGTTACCATTTGGATTTTTAATGTAAATATTATAATTTGACATGCAGGAGAGAAATGATTTGTTAAATGATACAAAAATGTTATCTAATTGTTTCAGGGATATTTTTTTAATAATAAGCATCTGACAGAAAATGAAAGCGACAATTTCCTTTTCTTTATATCAGTAGTTACACTGCTGTGTATTTTACCTAATTTACCAAATGTATTTGCATTTATAATATAGCATTTACCACAGCTATGCTGATTTGTATGTCCAATCACAATTTACATTTTAATAACGTTCCATTGTATAATTTGTACTGCATTGCCTTCTAGTGTATAGCTATCTTTCCAGTTCTGCCCATATGTGGCACTGATGTAATGGCGAAAACTTATAATTCAAGGCAGGCCAGAGATCAACATGAAATCAGTGACACCAGAGAAGACAATGAAATACCAGGTATGTTCATATGACAGTGACAGACTGGAGTGTACCATATGCATGAGCAGATGATGGAGAAACTGTATACACTATTAAGTTAACAGTTTGAAGTCCTTAATTGTACACTTTGGCCTAAAGCAGTCAGGTTTGGCACATTCTACATATTTACACTTTCCTTTGCTCAGAAGTAAATGAAGAAAGAATGTGATCATGTGCAAAGTGTTGTTTTTAATCATCAGTTTGTATAATGCTGTGTTTACAGCAGGGGGTCTGACATTTTACTGCAGCTGCTTCAGTTCATGCTAGTTCATAACTCGCACTAAAGGAATTAAAACTGCTTATTTTAAAACTGCATGGAATGGTAACACAAAACACACAGAAATTCTTATTTGCTCAAATCTCTATGACTAACTCATTTTCTGTACACTGTAAAGACCAACAGCATTTTTTTTTTCTTTTTCAGCCTAGCTGTTTCCTGCATTTACTATAATTTTGTAAAAATCAATATTAAATTAATATATTGGATTACTCTTAAGGCAATATACTTGTTTTAATCTCATTTGACAGTATGGCTATGGGAAATTCTTCAACTGTTTAAAAGGTGGTGCTCTGATTTGTCATCATGTTTGATGTAAAGACAATATTGTTAATAAAATATTGACTGTCATTGAGAAAAGAAAGAATGTTTCCTCTGGGTGCTCTGGTTTCCTCCCACATCCCAAAGACACGCAGTAGGTGAATTGGACACTCTAAATTGGCCCTAGGTGTGAGTGTGTGCGTGTATGTGCCTTCTGTGGAAGGTTGGGTGCCGGGCTGGAAACTCGACACCGTAAAACTCCACTGCCAATCATGAGCGGACAGATGATCCGCTGTGGCGTCCCCTAACCGGGAAAAGCCGAAAGAAGAAGAAGAAGATTAAGAAAAGAAAGAATAGTATCTGTATGAATTGCAGATTTCAGGAAAAATTCCCCAGTACAAGCAATCATAGTCACTAAATTAAGAATCATTTACATTCACCAATATTAATGTGAACTATGAGAGGCAGACCAAATACATCCTGTAGGTCAGAATCATCACATATAAAGTGGTGTCTCCTTTTTATTCGCTTTCCACAACATTCACCCATTTAACTTTGGTTCCTGAACAGCAGCAATACTTTTGACATTTTGTTATACATGTTATGGCTTAACTGTCTTTACATATGTTCATTGCCTTATTCTCCACGATTAATTACATTTGGTTTAGAAGCTGTTTGAATTATAATCTGAGTATTTGCTGTGGAGTATATTCTTTCAGTAGCTCATGACATGTTTTTCCAGAACATTTTAGTACACTTGTGTTTAAATATTTTTTTTGATAAGAAGGCAGCAGATGATTTTTTACTCAAAACATGTTATTTTTTTTAACAAACTGTTTATTTCAAATAGTTTAGCAAAATAAGGAAAACATTTTTCTCAAGGCTGGTACCTTTACTTTGGTTTGTCTTAATTATTAAAATAACCATAGGACTTCAGACATCATAACTGGCTAAGGTGAAACATGAGTACCTTTTTGCACAGCTTTCTTTTGATGCCATGATAAATTAGGTCAATATAGTATTAAAATAACTTGACTTTATGCATTATTATTTAGCTCAATGTTTATCCTGGGCTTTGCAATATTGATTATTATTATTATTAGTCTCTCTTAGCAGTGTGCTTACCATCAGATATCACCATGAAAAAATATATATAGTATCAAGTAGAAACAGAAAATACTTGTCTGCAGAGTAATTTACACTATTTATAAAAAGGAATCATGTTCCTTATTTATGGAACTCATAAGATCTTCATATTATTTTGCTTCACTAATATGTTTTTTTTAAAGAAACCCTATAGCTTTATTCTCTTAGGCCACATGCTGTTATTTTAATTTACAATGCAAGAGAAGGAGTGTGCCAGAGCATAAAATAAAAAGAGTCAAGTTATTTTGGACTTCTAAAAGTTGTATTTGTGACCAGCTTCAATTGCGCATTTTATTTTGCATCACTTCTTTGATTGTCAGGGATAAATAAAGCACTTAATTGTCATGGCTTTACTTTTCATTCATTAACAATTAGGCAGTCACACCTCCCAGTATGGAAATACAGAGCTTAGTGCACACTGGTAATGTCCTTTTTGCCATTATGCCAGAAGCTGCAGTTATACAGCAACTGATTTTGTGCTATAGCTCTCTCTCAACTAATTTCTAAACGCAAAGTTCTTATGCCTATCTTAGTCGCCTCACTGTTTTTAAATTTGTTGCATTTGCAAAAGAGTTTTCATGCACTTTGGTTTTCTCTGTTGTGATCTTCAGTTTATATTATTGCTTTAGTGCAGTTTACCTCTGTAAGAGACCTTGAAATACCAGGCATGTAAAAAAAAATATATGTGACTTACCTTGCCTGTTCCCCGTGGTATTTAGTAGGTTAGGGTGTTCTACTAAATAACCAGGGGAACAGGCAAGGTAGGCCACATGTAATTTTTTATATACTTAGGATTTCAGTGTTAGACCTGCTAGGATAAGCAGGTAATTCCTACCAGCTTTTTTTTTCAACATCTTGAAAGGAATATAGACTTTTTTACTGATTCTGTAAGAGATCTGTCCAGTCATTTACATACAGCTGGCATTTGGGCAGTATAATGGTACATAGGTTAGTATTTTTGTCTCACAGCAAGAGATTTTCAGGCTCAATACTTGGCCTGGTTCCCATTTGTGCAGATCCTGTGTAAGCCTCCCTCAGTTTTTATGGATTTTCTCCAGGTACTCTGATTTCCTCCACCTCTCACAGACATGCAGTAGACTGATTGGTGACACTAAATTCTGTGTGTGTGTGTGTGTGTGTGTGTGTGTGTGTGTGTGTGTGTGTGTGTGTGTGTGTGTGTGTGGTACTTGAATAATATGGGAAAAAAGTTCTCTGGTTGCCTTGTCAACTCTGTAGATGATGACAACTGTTCATCAGGTCACTATATGCGTTGGATATGACTTGACAGCATGAATGGATGGACTGAGGTAATTTAGAGTTCTCTGGTTTAGTGAAACCCTAACAATTTTGTTTGTTTTGACATATTAAAGGTTTTACAGTTTTCATAATTGAAGTGTATGATCTCTACATTCTTTTGCCTCTCTGTATCTTCTTTTCCAAGGTGTTTTTTAGAGAAATGGGTATATTTCTTTTGCAGGGGACATAAAACAAGATCTTAAAAGAAATCAGATATTGTTTTTTTTCTGCTAATACATAGGCTCCAATACTAGGCTAACTGCCATTTTAAGCCTAGGTAATTTCACTCAAAGGTTCATAGGTGTGTACTAGGCTAATGGCCCGGGAGCCTTTACAAGCCTAGCCCGTAGAAGTGCCCTGGCATCGTGCCACCAGACGTTAGTTCTCAGTGCCTCTATCAAGTAGATCCACTGGAGGGATCCCGGGGTGAACTTTCTATTACCCATCCACTCATCAAGATTTCTCTTGAAGAGGGACAGCGAGGTGCTCTGCTTGACATGTATGGGAAGTCTATTCCAGAGCATGGGCAGTCTCTGGGTGAGGAACCTGTTGTCCAGCATGTTCTGTTGATTGTGGTAATGAGGTTGAGGTCTCTGGAGCATGTGGTGTGGAGGGATTGGGATTTCTTTAGATGTAGCATTTCAAAAAGAGCTAGGTCAGACATGGCTTTGTAAGTCAAGCAGAGATTACCTCTAAGTAGGCGATATGATACAGAGAATAGCTGTAATATTTTGAGTCTGTCCATGTAGGACATGTGTTTAATGCCTAGGATCCTATTTGTAAGGTACTTCTGTGGCCTCTCCAGCTGTTGCAGGGGTCTAGTGAGATATATGCCAAATGGGGAATTATACTCTATGATTTGTCTAATGAGGGAAGAGTAGAGAAAGAGGGAGAGAGAGACGATGGCCTCTTTCTTCCTGGATGCAAAAATCTTGGTAATGAGATGTGCCACATAGAAGGACTTTATGACCACAGTGGCATTGTGGGGGTCGAAGGAGAGGTTGCTGTCAACCTGCGTCCCCAGATCTCTTATAACACCTTCCATGTTCAGTGGGTTCCCATCGATGTGGTAGTTAGTGGGAACTGAGTTTTTACCAAAGGGGATGATGACGCATTTTTGGGCGTTAAGCTTAAGGCCATGGTTTTGACAAGGTCTTAGTGAGGCCTTTCTGTAGGATGTCTGCATCACTTGGGGAGTTAATAATGGCTCCCAGCTTGCAGTCATCTGCAAACTTGGTCAGCCAGAGTCCCTTTATGTTCACCCAGACTTCTGAGAAGTAGATGCCGAACAGAGAGGACCCAGGACCGATCCCTGTGGGACTCCACTCGTGACTGGTTGGCAGTCTGACTTGGAGTTCGCTACTTTCACACTGTGTGTTCTATCTGTGAGCCAATTTGCAACCCAGCTAGTAATATAGGGGTTGATGTCTAGTTTGGTTAGTTTATCAATAATTCATGAGTGAGGAACAGTATCAAAGGACTTGGCCAGATGGAGGTAGGCTGTATGCACTGCCTTACCTTCATCCACACCCCTGTTGACTGACTCAAAGAAGTCCACCAGGTTGAGCGGGCATGATCTCCCTTTCACAAAGCCAAACTGCATGGGGTCTAGAGTTTGGAGATTTCCTATAACTTTGTTAGTCAAGTCCATGATGATGCACTCCATACCTTTACATATCAGACCCATCAGGCAAATGGGGAGATAAGTCCCAGGGTCTGTAGTCGCTCCCCCTTTATGGAGAGGGATGACTGTAGCAGTGCGCCATTCAGTAGAGACAAAGCCTGAGGTGAGGTTGTGACTGAACAGGGCACACAGATGTGGTGCCAGTTCACTATGTAGCTCATGTAGAACATAGCCAGGGATATTGTCGTGTCCCATGAAAGTTGTATTCTTGGCCTTGGACAATACAATGCAGCTTTAACCTGGGCTGCAGTAATGCTGAGTGCCTGGCATTCTTCTGGTAGTGTGATTGGTCCTTTAGTGGGGGGGGGGGGGAGAGGTAAATTTGGCACTGAATATGTCAGCCAGTATGTTGGCAATATCTGTTGGCTCAGTATAGGAGGTACCATTGTGCAGTAACTCAGAGCACATCTGGGTATTGCTGTGGAGGTTCTTGATATAACTATAAAATGCTTTATGATTGTTTTTAGTGTCTGCTGCAATTCTGCCTTCATAGCTGGCTTTAGAGGATTTGATGAGGGGTCTCAACTTTTTGTTGAGGCTAATAAGGGAGTTTTTCCAGTCTTGGACTTCACCTTTTTCTACAACAGTCGTTCCTTCTGTTGTAGAGTTTATTAATGGCAAGGGACCACCAGATTGGCTTTCTTTTTTTTGGAGGAGAGCATCTTGGTTCTGTTGGGTATGGCTAGCTACATGCATTTATGTACATGTTTGTACAGTGCATTGGTGTATGATTCGGGAGTCATGCAGCTATTTTCCATTGGCATGGGTGTGTGAAGTTAGCCACCTCTATTTCTAGGAATCCAAAGTCAACGTTGGAGAAGTTTTTCAAGGTGGTTACCTTTGCGGGTGTGTGTGGGTGAGATGTGGATTTCCATGGTGATTAATTTATGGTCGGATCTGACCAGGGAGGGATTGACTATTGGTGTAGAGCAACGGCCACCCATGTTAGTAATAACCAGGTCAAGGATGTTGCTTCCTGTAGTGGGGGTCAGAATGAGCTGGTCCGGGACATTTGAATTGATGAATTCCAGGAAGCGTTGGGCCAGTGTATTGGTGCTTGAGTAGTTTTCCCAGTTGATGGAGAGGTAGTTGAAGTCTCCTAGTATGGGAATGTTGGGATTAACCTTGATAGATTCCAGGGTGCTTAGGAACATGGAGTGAGAGTCTAGGAACATGGTTGGAGACCTATGGCAGGCTATGACCTGGATCGCAGTCTTACCCAATGTTAGTTGCACCTGAAGTATCTCAGATGCATTATACTGGGCTACTAGTCTGGAGGTGTGCATATCCTTTATGAATATGGAGACACCACCACCTTTGGAGCTTTGGTCCATGTTTCATGGCCAAAAGGTGTGGAATGAGTTATAGCCTGGTAGCGCAGGAGTGCTTTCTGCCACCTTAAACCAGATCTCCGTTACAGCACAAATGTCGATGTTCTCCATTTTGAGGAGTGCTTTGAGTGAGTGCATCTTGAGATTTAGACTTCTAGCGTTGAGCAGCATGACCCTCAGATTGCATTTATTTATAGCTGTTACAGTGTTAATCTGGTCTTTTAAAGATTGCCTAAAAAAGGCACTATAGGGGTGGCAAGAGCCTTAGGGAGTATCTGGAAACCCAGGGGTGACAGATGCAGGCCATCTCTTTTAAAGCATCAAGGTCTGTCAGTCATGTCATCCCAAGCAGACAGATACAGGATCCCCTTAGAATGACACCAGAAACTTAGCCAATTTTTGAAGTCAATCATTTTTTTTTTGTTTGTACTGCGGTATCATTCTGGGTGATGGTAGGATACTGCTCAGGGCTAGTGTCATACCTGCCTGGACCACATAATCCGAGAGCTCCACCATGTCTCTTTTCATGTAGCCCAGTGAGGTGCATCTCATGTCATTCACACCCACATGGACAATGACAGAGTCATACTTGTACTTGTGGTGGAGTGACCTGAGTGCATGTGTTATGTGTCGGATTCTGGCACCTGATAGACAGCTGACTGTTACCTTCTCCTTATTCAACCTAGTGAGTGGGAGATCTGTGTGCCTCACTGTTGAGTCACCTATGATTAGTGTATTGGGCAAGGTGTTTAGCCTTAGGGGCCTAGGTTGAGAGGCACACTGTGGAGGTAATCTATGTGTCCTGTGGTTTGTACTGTGTTGTAGTGGTCAAGTGCATTTCTGTCTTGGAGGTCTCTGCTGTTTGGGTAAATTTCTATTGAGTGTCTCTGCGAAGGTGGGTGTGTGTTTTTTGTTTTTATGTGAGAACTGTGATGGAGGGTGTTCTGGAGGGCTATGTGTTCCATGTGGTGTGGTGCAGGTGTTAACCTTCTCCTCTTGACCAACTAGTCCGGTCTTGGCTGGAGAGTGCATAGCTTTCAATGTGGTGATATAAGTGCATCTTTCACAAGTCTGAGTGTTGGGAAGTTAGAGGAGTGGGTTGCCTGTGTACATGAGGCAGTTGCTGCACTGCTTCAGAATGCCCAAGTGCACCAGCTTAATAGGAGAAAGCACAGGGAACTGCTCTTTAATCATGCCAGGAGGGGTGGTCATAACTACTAAGTACTGGAGCTATTTCTGTGAAGAACAACTAGTGCTGATGGCTCTTAGTTGTGCTATAATTATTGCTACAAAAACCTATTGAACTGCAAAGTGATTAGGCTATTTGAAGTGCAAGCTAGAAAGAACTAGCAAGATTTAAGGGAAAAACTGAAGAGCAGACTTTCTGCCACCAGTGATAGTTTACCTCAGCTTGGCGCTGCTGAGCAGAGTTTAAACAGGCAAAATCCATACAAATGCAGACTTTTAAACCAGAAAGTTGAAAGGATAGAAAAACTGCCCAAACATTCAATAAACTACAAATTCTGGGCCAGAACCACACCTCTTGTGGTAGATAGAATACCTAATGCTTACCATTCCCACTGATAAGCTAGAAGGCTTCCTCCCAATACAGAAAGGCTTGGGGAGCTCAGAAGCTTGCAAACAGTCATGGATACAGCAAATCTGTATCAGGACTAGACAAGTTACATGGAAGGTGGGAAACAAGCTTAGAACTTTTTTTACAGAAAAGCAGCTAAAACAGCAGTAAAACAATTCAAATGCAGTGCAAGTTATTACACTTGAGTGTGTAGCAATATTAAAGCAGATACAGTTTAAATAAATGCAATTAAATTAAAAATGACTAAAAACATGCAGAAAGCAGTAAATTAGGAAAAAATCAAAATGCAGGCACTTAGAGTATCAGAAAACAATGCCAGCAAATATATAAATAATTCAGTCAAGCAAAAATTAAGACAGTGCAGAACTCTGAACAGTTCAAAAGTGCCAAGAAATATATTTATCAGGTCTGTATTTCCAGATTGTTTGAGAAGTACAGTCAGTCAGAACACAAGAAGATTCTAGCATTGGTAAATTCTAGCAAAGTGTTTTTTTATAAAGAGGATAGGGAGAAAGGAGGAACAGAATATAATTCAAGGTTAAGAAATTAAGTGGGGTGGCCTTCTCAAATGTTCTCTCTGTATTAGGTAGAATGAGCTAATGACACTAGACTGGGAGGAGTGTCCCAGATCAAAATTACAGTAGGGGCAGGCAACTGCAAAGCCACCAAATATGAGAAAGCAGTTTAAAGTTAAGTAATTCAGTAAAAATGCAATTACAATAATGAAACACTATCTAGCAATGAAAAATACAGTTAAAGCAGTATAAAACAGTACACAAATGCAGTAAAACAGTAAAAAAGCTTTATAACAGTGCAAAATGTAATAGATTAGCTGTATAGCACAATTATAAGAGTTAAGAAGTGCAATTCAATGAAATAAATTTAAGAAATAACTTATCCTGCTCCTGGAGTCTTAGGAAATTTCTGCTTTGTCCCAGTGATGAATCACCACTCCACAGCCTAGTAAGAACAAGTACAGCCCCCTGCAGATACAGGGTTTAAATACCAGAAAATATGGAAAAATCTAGAATCTGAAATTACTACCCAGTCCTGCTAGCCCCTGCTCTTTCAACCAATCACTTGTGCTAGAGAAGGTCAGGCAACCCTATTACTCTCACTTAACAGAGAGGACAAGACACTATCAGCAGAAGATGGCTGCCAGAAACACAGGAAACTCAAGAAACAAAGCAACCAGGCCTGAATAACAGCAGGCCTCTATCCAGACTACACTACCTGACTAGAGAAACCTCACACAAAATGCATAGAAAAGCACAGATAGAGCATTCACAAACAGAAAATACAACTCTCAGTATGAAAAATCAGTTTACACAGTTAAGTTTACAGTTAAGTAATTCAGTAAAAATGCAATTACAGTAATGAAACACTATCTAGCAATGAAAATACAGTTAGTATAAAACAGTACACAAATTCAGTGAAACAGTAAAAAAGCTTATAACAATGCAACATGTAGTAGATTAGCTGTATAGCACAATTATAAGTATTAAGAAGTGCAATTCAATGAAATAAATGTAAGAAAAAACTTATTCTGCTCTTGGAGTCATAGGGAATTTCTCATTTGTCCCAGTGATGAATCACCACTCCATACTTTGTACCTGTGAGGTAAATACCTTAGCCATTTTACTAACCCCTAAAATTTGCTAAGCATATATTTCAGAAAACCATTGAGAAGTGAAGAACAATTTCCCAATTGCCCCAGTGAACCATCTAAGCAGACAAATGGTGGTCAAGGGAATCAAACACTTGACTACAGAAAGTTTATGATTATCAGCTAAAAGCCTTAACCCTATGCGCTGACTGCCAGACTATATGCTCTTCATCATATGTAATATTTTCCTAGCCATCAGTTTCATCTGTTGCCTTGCCCTCCTGCTACATTGACTATGGTTTAGACTGCAAGATGACCACTACTATTTAACCTCCTCCAAGTTATATGCCATAGCATTGCTTTCTGCATTTGGGAAAGCATATTTTAAAACTGTGGTATAGATCCCTCTCCCATTAACTGAAGAATGTTTGAAAACTGGTAAGCAAATATATCAATCGAAATTAGATACAGCCTAACAGAAAAGAGAGGAATGCGTTTTCCTGGAAAAGTGGTCCCTATATACAATAATTATGGATTTGGAATGTTTCACTAAGTACATATATATTTATCATAAGTAAATCTCCTAGTAAACATCAGCTGAAACAATGGCACGATGCATAATTACTCTGATTGTTGTAGTTGTATTGTGTTATATGATTCATAAGAACACTCTTGAGAATGATGACCCAGGTGTAGCTTCTTCTCTGTAGACTTAATCATTAGATGAATTTTTTTCTCCATGTCTGTCTTCACTTTTTGTCTGATGTACATAGTTAAGCTGAACTCTTATAATTTCATATTTATTTATTTAACATTTGTTTGCCAGGATAATCTGACTGGGCAACAAGTGTCCATTTTCAGCGGAGTCCTGGGGAGAAAAACTCCATAAGTTTACAGAGAGAATAAAAATTTACAAGAGAGACATTACAGAGTAGTAGCATATAGATGGTAGACTTTACAGCCGTTAGTATACAGTAAGAGGATATTCCCTCTTTTGGTTAAAAATGCAAGTGTACAGAATATACAATGAGAGTAGATAAGAACCTGGAAGAGCATTGCAAGATATTTTACAATTGAATAAGACTATATAAATGCTTAAGTTTTCCATATATACATTCAAGCAAATATATATGCAGGAGTATACATACATATATATGCATATGCATACATACACACAAATGCATACACACACACTACATATATATATATATATATATATATATATATATATATATATATATATATATATATATATCCTATATACACACAGATTTTATATATATCTATCTATATATATATATATATATATATATATATATATATATATATATATAAGAAGACCGACAGCAGCTTTTCGAGCTCCAGAAGAAAAGACCGAAGACCGAGATGGGTTGCAGAACGGCGCACAACAATGCAGGAATGCAGAAGACCGACACGACGGATGACAACACCCACGCCCGAGGATGGGGGCTGGGGGATGTGTGACGGTATGTGTGTGACGGGACGGGGGGTGTGGGCGAGGCAAGTGTGGCGTGAGAAGCCGGGTGGGGTGGGGGAGGTGGGGTTTGAGTTAGGGTTAGGGAGGGATATAGTGGGTTATGAGTTAGTTAGAGTTAGGGTAGGTGGGGGGTAGGAGTGGTTGTGGTTTAGGTGGGGTAGGGGAGTTAGGTTAGGGGGGGGGAGGGTTAGGTTGGGTTAGAGGAGGAGAGTAGGTAGCAGGTAAGCAGTGCGTGAGTGACCTAGGTAAGTAAGGTTTAGTGCTTGTGTGTGGGAAGGGCGGTGCTTGTGTGTTGTGTGTGGTGTTTGTGGAATGTGTTTTGTTTTTTTTTGTTATTGTGGTGTGTGCAGTGTATGGGGTTCGGGGTTTGTGTGTACCGGTCGGTTATTTTTCGTCGGGTTATGTGTGGTTTCGCGGTTTATGGACTGTCGAATATGTGGTGTCGGTGATGTGGTTGTCGGTGTTGTGTGGTTTCGATTATGTCAGGTAGAACCATATATATATATAGCCAAAAAATACACCCAAGCGAACAAGAAACAATAAATATAGTATCCCAAACCAAAAGTAACAATGGATACCAACTCAGTGGCCAAGCCTCGTGGCAAACAAATCCAATACACGTAATATCCCCAATTCAAAGATGGTAATTGATGCCAACTGTAAAAGCAGGTCGTAAGACAGAAGCAGTACTCAGTATCCAACAACGCTCAACTTCTAACGATAAATGTGGCGAATTCCACGCCAGTAGACAAATAAGAACGTTTCACTTGTAAAAACTTTTATTTAAACGTAAGCGCTTTCGCGACGTTCAAGTCGCTTCCTCAGACGTTAAAATATATTTAAAAATGCATCACTCTTATTTATAAACACCATCATTTCCTGTATCACAACGTCACATCCTACGATGTCATATCCTGCTCTAAAAACAATGTTACATCCAGTTGCTGTAGGTGTATTCGCTTGCCTGTTTGGTCATCGTAATCAAAACATTCAATATGTCATCACACGATGACGCCCATGTCATATGCCAATGGCTCTAATTCAAAATTAAATACAATCTATTATTCAAGTATAGAGCGATGATACAGGGTATAGATATATAGCATATATCAGATGATCATGTCTCATACCTAAAAATTAAATGTTAAAAACTATCAAAATTGTTCAAAGTTAGCAATACCAAAAATATCCAACATCGGAACCTAAAAGGGAACCTATTATTGGCTCAAAAACGCCTTACAGTGAAATAGTCCCTAATTGCTAAAGCCATGTTGCATGCATAAGGTATTTAAAAACCAATGTATCTAGAATGGATTACACTATGGTGGTCACGGTGAGTCCTACCAGCAATCAGGCAAACTAAGATAGAATAGATAAAATAAACTATCCACCAATGCATAATGACTCAAAGGAAATAACGTATGCTAGATTAAAAACATACGTTGAGTGATGATCGCTAAAATTACGAAAGAACATAACCACTGACAACTAATAGCACAGGCATCATCATAAAGGTCATACGTCACCAGAGAGTCAGTTCACATTCACCAATGTGCATTTAAGAAGGGACTGTTTCGCTAATATACAGGTCTTTCCAAGAGGGAAACATGCCCAATGACAACCAATCACCAATAATAGGTTCCCTTTTAGGTTCTGATGTTGGATATTTTTGGTATTGCTAACTTTGAACAATTTTGATAGTTTTTAACATTTAATTTTTAGGTATGAGACATGATCATCTGATACCCTGCTTAGCTCAATATGTTGGCTTGACTTGTTATCTATATGCTATATATCTATACCCTGTATCATCGCTCTATACTTGAATAATAGATTGTATTTAATTTTGAATTAGAGCCATTGGCACATGATATGGGTGTCATCGTGTGATGACATATTGAATGTTTTGATTACGATGACCAAACAGGCAAGCGAATACACCTACAGCAACTGGATGTAACATTGTTTTTAGAGCAGGATATGACATCGTAGGATGTGACGTTGTGATACAGGAAATGATGGTGCTTATAAATAAGAGTGATGCATTTTTAAATATATTTTAACGTCTGAGGAAGCGACTTGAACGTCGCGAAAGCGCTTACGTTTAAATAAAAGTTTTTACAAGTGAAACGTTCTTATTTGTCTACTGGCGTGGAATTCGCCACATTTATCGTTAGAAGTTGAGCGTTGTTGGATACTGAGTACTGCTTCTGTCTTACGACCTGCCTTTACAGTTGGCATCAATTACCATCTTTGAATTGGGGATATTACGTGTATTGGATTTGTTTGCCACGAGGCTTGGCCACTGAGTTGGTATCCATTGTTACTTTTGGTTTGGGATACTATATATATATATATATATATATATATATATGTATATATATATATATATATATATATATATATATATATATATATATATATATATATATATATAGCTTTATATATATATATATATATATATATATATATATAGATATAGATATATAATATATATATATATATATATACACACACACACACACACACACACACACACACACACACACACACACGTACATATACTCATATATAGGTTATTGCTCAAACATGGATAGGTATAGTTAGATGGTGTATCTTGTATATCTTGTTTAATTGCCTGTAAATAAGGTTATTATCTGTTTGATTATAACAGAAGTGTGATATTGGTCAGTTTTTCAGTGATTAGGTAAAGATGAAGTTTGGTTCAGTTCTGTAAAGTTTCTTTTCTAATGCGGAAATTATGCAACAATCCATAATTAATGCTGTGTTTGCGAGAAATGAATATGTTATTTCATCATGGCTCTTGTTACATAAGGATTGCAATACGATTGTTCTCTTTTCAATTAAAAGCAAATAAAAAAGAAAACTGTAGTGTAGGTGCTACATTCATAGCCATTGTTGCTGTGATTCAGATCTAAGTGAATAAGAATATTATCAACAGAATCATCACACATCCTTAGAAATGTCCTGTACAGTTAATCTGCTTAGAGCTTACCTTAATATCTCAAATGCTAGATATTACTTATTTCTATTAAACATGTTGGGCATAACCTCTACCTAGAACAATGACAATGATCACTGGATTGAGAATATCCAGGAATACCCTTCTACAGGACTTACCTACATCAGGCCATATTTTGCTTACTGCATTAGAATAGCATTTTTATTGCAAAACTTTCTGCAGAGTCCTGGGTAAGAAAAAAGCATAAAATTCAACACATGATGCAATGATAACTAACTGAAGCCTGCGAATAGGCAGTCATTGAAAGGCTATGGTAATTAGAAACTGAAGAAATGCACGTTTTCACAACGTATTGATTTTACTTCTAGAGTTAGTAGTTGCACATGAATTTACATGGTTAGTTTTATTATGCAATTAAAAACAACAGGGGATATATAAAGGATTGAGGTAATATTTTGAATTCATTGCCAACCTTACCACTGTTCTTTTTAATTTAAGCAGGTGTGTGTGTGTGTGTGTGTGTGTGTGTGTGTGTGTGTGTGTGTGTGTGTGTGTGTGTGTGTGTGTGTGTGGGAGGGGGGGTGGCTGTCATGCTTCCACACACCCCTACACTTACTAGCAGAGTCAGCAACATTAGGTGGGAGAACCACTAGCCACCAGTCACTCATTTAAGGAGTTTCCAAGTGGCATGTACACAGAACAGGGATGGGGGTAGAGGGATGGAGGGAATCACCAGACACCAACGATAACTTATTAAAGGAGTACCTGAACAGTATATACACCAAACAGGGGTTGGGAGAAAGAAGAGAAACTCGAGACACCAAAGATAGCTCATTAAAGCCATGCTCATTATAGCCACGATGCTTTGCCAGAGATGGCCTGCACCTGTCGCCCCTGGGATTCCGGATACTGGCTAAGGCTATAGCCACCCCTATAGTGCCTTTTTTAGGCAAGGTTCAAATGACAAATTTACCACCCTAACAGGTACAGGCAAGAAGAATCTGAGGGTATTGCTACTCAATGCTAGAAGTCTAAACCTCAAAATGCACTCTCTCGAGGCACTCCTTAAAATGGAGAACATCGACATCTGTGCAGTGACAGAGACTTGGTTCAAGGCTCCAGAGAGTACCCCTGCATTACCAGGCTATAATTCATACCACACCTTTCAGCCACCTAACCTGGACCGAAACACTAAAGGCAGAGGCGTGTCCATATTCATTAAGGATATCCACACCTCCAGGCTAGTTGCTCAGCATAATGCATCCGAGATTATCCAAGTGCAACTAACTCTGGGCAAGACCGCAATCCAAATTGTAGCTTGCTACAGATCCCCCACCATGCCCCAGGATTTCCACTCCTCATTTCTTAAAATACTGGAAAATATTAGGGTACAACCTAACACGCTAATAATGGGCGATTTCAACTACCCTACCATTAACTGGGAAAACTACTTCTGTACCAACTCTTGTGCTCAACGTTTTCTGGAATTCATAAATTCCAATGCCATGGATCAACTTATCCACACTCCCACCAGGGGCAGCAATATCCTAGACCTGGTTATTACCAACATGGGCACACCACACCAGAGGTCAATTCCTCATTGGTCAGATCCGACCATAAGCTAATCACCCTAGACATCCACATCCCTCCCCCACCCCCCATTAGGGAAAACACAGTAAAAAATTTCTCCAAAGCCAACTTCACGCTTCTTAAGGCAGAAGTGGCAAACTTCACGACACCCATGCTGACGGACAATAGAGGTATGACTGCTGAATCCTACACAAATGCACTTTATAAGCACTTACATGAGTGCATGGATCGTGCAATCCCTAACAGAACCAAGATGCTATCCTTCAAAAAAAGGAAGCCAATCTGGTGGTCCTCTGCCATAAACAAACTCTACAACAGAAGAAAGAAACTGTTGCAAAAAAGAGTAAAATCCCATGATTGGAGAAACTCTTTGGTCAGCTTCAGTAAGAAGCTGAGATCCCTCATAAAATCCTCCCAAGCTAGTTATGAAAACAAAATTGCCACTGACTCTAAAGACAACCACAAAGCATTCTATAGCTATGTCAAGAATCTCAATGGCAACACTCGGATCTGCTCTGAGTTACAGCACAATGGCACTAAATATACAGAACCAATGGATATTGCCAACATCCTGGCAGATAGGTTCAGTGCTAACTTTACTCCTCTGTCATCCCCTAAAGGGCCCATCTCTATACCAGAAGAATGCAAAGTTCCTGTAATCACGGCTGCACAGGTAAAAAATACACTATCCAAAGCCAAGAACACAGCATCCATGGGACCTGACGACATCCCAGGCTGTGTTCTACATGAACTACAGAACGAACTGGCAGCCCACCTAAGTACCATGTTCAATCATAGCCTCAGCTCAGGCTATGTGCCCAGTGAATGGCGCACAGTGACAGTTATCCCACTCCACAAAGGGGGAGACACCACAGACCCTGGAAACTACCGCCCCATCAGCCTAACAAGCCTGGTCTGCAAGACTATGGAGCGTATCATCATGGAACTTATAAACAATGACATTGGTAATCTCCAAACTCAGGACCCCACCCAGTTCGGGTTTGTAAAAGGCAGATCATGTCTCCTAAACCTGATAGACTTCTTTGAAGCAGTCACCAAAGCCATAGATGAGGGTAAGGTGGTTCACACAGCCTATCTAGATCTCACCAAGGCTTTTGACACCATCCCCCACTCTGGAATTATAGATAAACTCACTAAACTAGGTATAAATCCCTATGTCACAAGATGGGTTGCCAACTGGCTCACTGACAGAACCCACACTGTGAAAGTAGCAGACTCCAAATCCAGCTTCAGACCAGTGACAAGTGGAGTACCACAGTGTTCAGTCCTGGGTCCTTTCCTGTTTGGTATCTACTTCTCTGAAGTACAGGCCAACACAGAAGGTCTTTGGCTAATGAAGTTTGCAGATGACTGCAAACTAGGAGCCATAACCAAAACTACAAAATATGTGGACATCCTACAAAAGGGCCTTGCTGAGACAGATGCCTGGTGTCAAAGTCATGGCCTCAAGCTCAATGCCAAAAAGTGCATTGTCATTCCTTTTGGTAAAAACTCAGTACCCATGAACTACCACACAGGTGGTAGTCTACTTAACACCGAAAGTGTGATAAGAGACCTTGGGACACAGGTGGACAGTAGTCTCTCCTTTGATAATCACATCACCATAGTAGTCAGGAAATCCTTCTATGTGGCACACCTCATCACAAAAGGTTTCTCATCCAGGAAAAAAGAGGTCATTGTTCCCCTCTACTCGTCACTCATTAGACCCATTATAGAGTACAATGCCCCTTTTGGTATGTACCTCACAAGACATCTACAACAACTGGAAAGGCCACAGAAATACCTCACAAAGAGGATTACCGGCCTCAAAGAGATGCCCTATGCAGACCGTCTCAAAAAACTGCAGCTTTACTCCGTTGCATATCGCCTACTTAGAGGCAATCTCTGCCTAACACACAAAGCTATGTCAAACCCAGAGCTTTTAGACATGCTCCACTTAAAGAAATCCCAATCCCTACGAGCTACATGCTCTAGGGACCTAAACCTCGTCACTACAATAAACAGAACATGCTGGAGGGATAGATTCCTGTCCCAGAGACTTCCCATACACTGGAACAAACTACCTATCTATATCAAACAAAGCTCCTCATTGGCACTGTTCAAGAAAAATCTTGATGATTGGATGGGAGATAGGAAATTCACCCCAGGGATCACTTCTGTGGCTCTGCTCGACAATGGTACAGGAAAATAATTTTCTTGGGTGGCGAAAGCCAGGGTACCTTCAGCTAGGCTTATATAGGCCCTAGGGCCAATAGCCTAGTACCTACCTATGAACCTATGAACCTATGAACCTGAACTGCTTGTATAAAGAACAGGGATTGTGGGTGGGGGTGCCACTAAACATCAGAGGTACTCAATATGATGGCAAGTGCAAGCAGGTGGGGAGGGGAGTTGTTTGTGTGTGTGTGTGTGTGTGTGTGTGTGTGTGTGTGTGTGTGTGTGTGTGTGTGTGTGTGTGTGTGTGTGTGTGTGCGTGTGTGTGTGTGTGTGTGCACGTGAGTATGCATGTGCGTGTGCATGTGTGTGTGTTGGGGGGCTTACAACCTGCAAAATAAGTTTAAAGGAGGAGAACAGTGTTCAAGATTCACTCTTCTTCTGCAGTTTCAGCATTTTTTTTTATTTTGTCATCATTACAAGTGTCAACATTTCAACTGGGAGACAAATAAGTGTAATATATGAATGTTGAATGACTGATCAAAATGTAACACACCAGCAAAGAGAAGAGTAAACCTCCGCAGAAGAAGCTAAACAGATAAGTAGTTCTCAGGTAAATAATAGGCTAATAAAAGTAAAACCAGTGTTAAGCAAATTATAAAGGCAAAGCAAGCTGTTGCACAATGGCTCCTCCTATACCGAGCCAACAGATATTGCCAATATAATGGACAACAGATTCAGTGCCAACTTTACCCCTCTCTCCCCCACCAAAAGACCAATCACAATACGAGCAGATTGCCAGGCACCCAGTATTACTTCTGCACAGGTTAAGACAGCACTGCCCAAGGCCAAGAATACAGCTTGTATGGGACCTGACAATATCCCTGCCTATGTTCTACATGAACTACAGAGTGAACTGGCACCTCGCTTGTGTGTCCTGTTCAATCACAGCCTCAGCTCATGTTTTGTCTCTAGCAAATGGCGCACTGCTACAGTCATCCCTCTCCACAAAGGAGGAGTGATTACAGACCCTGGGAACTATTGCCCCATTAGCCTGACAAGTCTGATATGTAAAGCTATGGAACGCATCATCATGGACCTAATAAACAAAGATATAGGAAACCTCCAAACTCTGAATCCCACACAGTTTGGTTTTGTGAAGGTTAGATCATGCCACTCAACCTGGTCGACTTCTTTGAGTCAGTCAACAGAGCTGTGGATGAAGGCAAGGTGGTTCATACAGCCTACCTTGATCTAGCCAAGGCCTTTGATACCATTCCCCTCTCAGGAATCATATAAAAACTCACTAAGCTAGGCATTAACCCCTATATCACTAGGTGGATTGCAAACTGGCTCACAGATAGAACCCACAGTGTCAAAGTAGCTGACTCCAAGTCAGACTGTCGACCAGTCACGAGTGGAGTCCCACAGGGTTTGGCCCTGGGTCCTCTCCTGTTTGGTATCTACTTCTCTGAAGTCCAGGCCAACACGATGGGACTCTGGCTAACAAAGTTCGCAGATGATTGCAAGTTGGGAGCCATAATTAACTCCTCAAGTGATGTTGGCATTCTACAGAAAGGCCTCTTTGAGACCAATGACTGGTGTCAGAACCATGGCCTTAAGCTCAATGCCAAAAAATGTGTCGTCATCCCCTTTCGTAAAAACCCAGTTCCCATGAATTACCACATCGATGGTAGTCCATTGAACACAGAAAGTCCTTCTATGTGGTACATCTCATTACTAAGGGTTTTGCATCCAGGAAGAAAGAGGTCTTTGTCTCCCTCTATTCTTTCTTCATTAGGCCAATCATCGAGTACAATGCCCCATTTAGTATGTACCTCCCTAGACACCTACAAAAAATGGAGAGGCCACAAAAATAACTCACAAAGAGGATCTTAGACCTTATATACTTGTCCTATATGGACAGACTTAAAAGGTCCAACTATTCTCTATCTCATATTGCCTACTTAGAGGCGATCTCTGCTTGACTTACAAAGTCATGTCTGACCCAGCTCTGTTAGAAATGCTACATCTAAAGAAATCCCAATCCCTCCGCACCACATGCTCCAGAGTCCTCAACCTCATTACCACAATCAACAGAACAAGCTGCCCATGGTCTGGAATAGACTTCCCATACATGTCAAGTGGAGCGCCTCACTGGCCCTCTTCAAGAGAAATCTTGATGAGTGGATGGGAAATAGAAAATTCACCCCCGGGATCACTCCAGTGGTTCTACTTGATAGAGGCACTGGTAACTAAGGTTGGCTGGCACGATGCCAGGGTAATTCTATGGGCTAGGCTTGTAAAGGCCCCAGGGCCATTAGCCTGGTACACACCTATGGACCTAAGAGAAAATGAAGCTCTTACGTCCACACCTTTTGGCATTTACTTCTCAGAAGTCAAGGCCAAGGTCAGTGGTCTCTGGCTGACTAAGTTTGCAGATGATTGCAAATTAGGAGCGGTCATTGAATCTCACACTGACACAAATGTTCTCCAGGAGGGGCTGACACAGAAAAACAACTGGTGTCAGAGTCATGGATTAAAACTAAATGCCAAGACATGCATAATAGTACCCTTTGGGAAGTTATCCATCCCTGGTAGCTATCATATTGACAACACTCCCTTTAGAGCTGACCCAGTAGTCAGGGACTTAGGGACACACATAGATAGTAATCTAGCCTTTGGTCATCATGTGTCTACAGTGGTGAGGGAATCATTCTATGTTGCAGAACTTGTAAACAAAGGTATGGCATCTAAATCCAAGGAAGTCATTGTTCCACTGTATTTGGCATTCATCAGACCTATCATTAAGTACAATGCCCCCTTTGATATGTACCTAACCAGGCATATCCAACAACTGGAACATCCACAGAGGTTCCTCACTAAAAGAATACAGGGCATAAGTAATATGTCCTATGTAGACTGCTTCAAGGCCCTATTCCTATAGTCTGTCTCCTACAGGCTTTTGAGCTGAGATCTATGCCTGGCATTGTTAGAACCCACTCTGACGGGCCTCCTGCATATTCACAAAACAAACAGTACCAAAATTACCCGTTCTAAAGACTTAAACCTTGCCTGGAATATAAACAGGACCTGCAAGAGAAAAAAGTATGTATCCCAGAGGGTCTATATTAAATCACTGAATGCTTAAAAAAGCAAACGGTGATTAATCGACCCTATGTAAGTGAAAGCATACAATGTCGAAGTGTCAGAACAGCGATTTTTTCCAAGGGAAAAAAAAAATCGTTGTTCCAACAAAAAAAAAAAAAATATAAATAAAAATCATTTCAAACATTACATTAAGTAGGGGGCTTCACCCCCCCACACCCCCCTACTTAAATATACCAATTCTGAGACCGCACTACAGTGCTGAAAATGGCAAAGTACCGAAGCGTCCAAGTGAATTCTTTCCCAGGGAAAGAATTCGCTTAACAGCCACTTCGATATTTTGCGTTTTCAGCCTTTTAAGTTAGACCAAGACATATTTGAAAGAATGTGTCTTCTGTCTTGTAATATAGACCCATCCCAGAGACTATCCCATCTATAGAACAGGCTCCCCATCTATGTGAAGCACAGTTTCTCCATAGTCCAATTCAAGTGCAACTTGGACAATTGGATGGGAAACCGGAAATTCATCCCTGATTTGGCACCTATGTCTCTGATGCAAACAGGTAACCTGTAAATGGTTCATCTCCCAGGCCCATGCTTACACTTATCAAGGGTATCAGGACTCGTAAGAGATTTGGGATGCATGGCTAGGCTTAAAAAGGCCCTTGTGGTCATTAGCCTAGTAAATACCTATGAACCTATGAACAATAACACATTAAGATTAAATGCATATACAGATATAGATATAGTTGTAGATATTGATATAGATATAGATGGGAAAAGTTGTTATGGATGGATGGATGGCTATAGATCTAGACATAGATATAGATAGAGATATATAGATGCATGCAGAAAGCATGTATTGTCCTCTGTGTGTTCAAATATTTCTGAATATCAGAATGGAATTATTAATGTATACTGTGGCTATGCCTGATTACATCCTTACTTAAGATAAATGGTCAAGTGTCATGACATCAAACCCCTTGTTCCAAACAGGCCTGTTATAAAAATCTTCCCTTTAAAACATCTCACCTTTAAAGATATTCTGGTGAATTTCACTAGTGCTATTTTTAGTAACTGCAAAGTTTTCTTAAGCATGTTCATTGTCAGTGGTTTAACGTCATCACTGTTAGTGTCTCCAGCTGAAGATGGTACTGGCTAGAGGAAAGGTTTTGAAAGTATCTGCCAAAAGTAGTGTGTGTGTGTGTGTGTGTGTGTGTGTGTGTGTGTGTGTGTGTGTGTGTGTGTGTGTGTGTGTGTTTGTCGCACGTATGTCTACATCTGCATATGTTTGTGCTCGTGTCTGTGAGAATGTCAGTGTGTGAGCACACGTGTGTGTGTGCATGTGTGTGTGTGTGTATGTTTGTTGCGCGCACGTATGTCTACATCTGCATATGTTTGTACTCATGTCTGTGTGAATGTCAGTATGTGCGTGCGCATGTGTGTGCGTGAGTGTGTGTGTGCGTGTGTGTGTGTGTGTGTGTGTGTGTGTGTGTGTGTGTGTGTGTGTGTGTGTGTGTGTGTGTGCGTGTGTGCACGTGGTGTCTCAGTGTCTTTATGTGTACCCAGGGATCAGAGTCCAATGTATTTTGAACTCCAGAGTATGCATGAATGGACCCTATGCAACTCATGTCTTTTTAAGCTTGGCAGCTATTGGATTCCACTTGCAAACTCTTTATGTTCCTAGCGGTAAGTGTACCATCATGTTACAGGGGTTGGTCTATCCTCTCCAAGGCTGGCAGAATTTAGAATGTTCAGCATATCAACTCTATTGCAGTTGTAAGTGGAACACCCACTATAATAATGAAACCGAAACACTGTATAGATAGCAAATCCCAGAAATGCAGGACACAGACACCAAAGCTAGCGCTTTCATTCACTTTTGTTACATGAACTTCCGCAGAAAAACGAACCTCACTACCCACAAAGCATTTGTATACATTAATTCATAAATCACATGACATACTTTAAAAATTACAATGCCATATTTTCTTAGTTAAAAAATATATATTATTTAAAATGCAAACTTATATACCCTTCATTGATACAAATAAAAACATTTACAAACAATATAATAGTAATGATACTTATTTAAGCTAATCATCCTTCTAATATTTTCGGGATGACAAAAAACATTTTAAATTTATGGTCTCATTTAGACCAGGTGCCCTATCAGCTCCCAAATATAACTGCCAAAAGGCTTCTTTACATTCTAATAAATTGTTACTGTCTCCATTAAATTTCAGCTTCTTTACATGATCTATTACAAAAAAATGGATTTTTTTGTAATTACTACAAATTTGTGCATGTCTAGCTAGGGAACTGATGCCATCTTTTTTCCTTTTGCCACACTACTGTAGCGGTCAAACTCCATGTGACCAGCCTGTGATCATACATGCACTGATAATTTTAAGAGTTCCATTCTGATTTGTCACTCAGGTGGCATTTGTAAATGTTATTATTTTAACAAATAAACAGATGCATAAATTAAAATAACGTAGCTGAATAAAGAAGTATGAAGGAAAGAAAAAAAAAAAGGTACCACAAAGAAATGATTGATAAGGGAAAAAAACACACTGCCCTACGAGCAACAATAGTTAAAGATATATGGTCAGTAAGATTTGAATGTGCTAGGCAACTGGAAAGTAGAAATAAGTATATTTATCCTTAATGGATTAAAACTATTACATTAAGCATTACAACTTGTAACTAGTATTGCTGAAACTTATCTCCAATGCAGAACAATTCTTTGGCATTAAGAAATATTTCTTTTTTGCTGATGTGTTACTCAGATAAGTCAACATTGTCAAAGAGCATATTTTCAGGGACAAATCAATAGCATTGTTTGTATCAGTGTCATGAGAACAATAAGAAGTTCTTGTTTTCAAGTATTCTCTTGCGTTTTTTTTTTTTACATGACTCATATGCATGTATCTAAAGTATACCTGAAGCATTGCTCATCTTTGACAATGTCTTCTGTTTTGATAATAGTAATTCCAAGGCTTGATTTGCTTGTCTATTCTGATATGATGATGGTGAGTCATATTTTTGGGTGATTAGATGTAGACAATTTGCTGCCCACTCCAATATCGGAGATTTATTTTTCCCTTGGCATATAAGGGCAACAGAATTAAGGCTGCTCTTTCTTGAATAGGCTTTAGTAGTAACTCTATAAGGTGTATCATATATGGTTCTTCTCATTGGTGTGGATATAATCAAGTCTATTCAGCATCTTATATAAAAATTTCCCAAGAAACCTCCTTTTCTCTTCTGTTCAAAATATGCCATTAGCAATTTTTATGCTATTTCTACACCTGTAGAGAAATTCTTTGTATCTGTCCAGCCTCAGGTGAGCTTCCAATTTCATTCTCCTTTGTTGTCCATTTCTTTTAGTTTACTTGTGTTTTCAGTTGCTCAGAATATTTTGTCATACATTGTATTATAATACTTCCTGCTTGGTCAGCCCTGTACCCCTTTTCTCAACCCTCTCAGTCCTTTAAAGTATGCTTGCTGCAACATGTTTCAAAGTGTTGTGTTACTGTTATGCAGACAAAGTCACTAGTTCAGTCAGCTTTTTGTGTATTCTGTGCTCTTTGGTACTTAGTGCACCCATATGCATATTCTGCATCAGTGCATCAAGCTTTTTATAAACCTTACTCATACGAGGAACAGGCAGCACCTCTGACAAAATGATCATAGGTGGTAATTGTCAAACATCACACTCCAGTTCATGAACCTCCTGTAGCACTGCTTTGATTTCATTCATATCAGGCTATATAAATATATATATATATATATATATATATATATATATATATATATATAGATATATATATCTATATATATATAGAGAGAGAGAGAGAGAGAGAGAGAGACAATCAGCTTTATAACTTATGCAGGTAATTTTCTGGTTACTGAAATTCATTCATTGCTTGTTGCATTTATAACACTAGTTAAGAACATTAATTGCCTAAATCCCTATCCCCTGCATATTCCCAAAGAAAACAAAATAATGTCCCATACATGATGCTTCCTTCTCAAGTGAGATCTTATAACATATCTGGGTCTCTGTTGTGGAGGATCCCTAATCTAACTTGATCTCCACAGAGTTTCTAGGTTATGATACAACAGTATAGAAATTACAATGACATACTTTTAGAAAGATGCAGCTCTTTTCCATCTTTATCTCTCACTTCCATTCTCATTGTTTCCTGTAGAATTCAGTCTCAGGACAGAAGACTCCTCAAATCCTGACTAACTACATTGAAATGCTTGATGTCCTTTCACAATGCAGTAGCAACAAATTCTCAAGATCTTCAGAAAAAAATCTGATCCAACAAATCCACAGTGCTGTCCTTTTAACAATATTTGAAAATGGCACACATTAATGCTGTTTTAATTTTTCTCTTATTCATTCGATTTTATAGTTTATAGTAGAGGTATTTTTGGTATGTACTTTTAAAGAAACTCTTCCGTGGTAACAGGTGCAGTCAGACACCAGGTCAACATCCCCATAACCCGTCACCCTACATTTAGCAGAAAACTATCAACCATCCATAAAGAAACTTTCATTAACACACTGAAATTGCACAACTGAGAGTCACTTAGGACTCTCTTCTAGATGATTCTGTATCTGCATTCAGTAGAGTCTTCTTAACCATTCACTTCTCATTAGCCTCCTTTGTTGCGAGAGAGTAAAACTTATCCCTGCCCTACATGTCTATCAGCACAAATAATAAAGCAGAGTGACAAGATCTAGAAGGCTTGGCCAAAAAAAAAAAAAAAAAAAAACAAAATAGAAACACACCTACAAGTATACAGGCAGCTAAGAAACTAATGTAAATACCGCATCACCAAAGATAAAGAAAAAATCTCTTACTACGCAATGCAGAGCATACATTCTAATAACCCTTAACATTTTTGAGCCAAAGTCAACAAACAGCTGAACTCCGGTCATATCACACAGTTAACCCATACTATACCAATTTGAAAAGATAGAATTGTAAGACATTCCTTTACTGGCAATATTTCCCTCCTCAAACAAGCATCTTTTCTCATTTCTGCAACAGAAAACTTCTCCAGCAGCTAAAGTGCACCATGAATACCCCAGACCAGACAATTTAGAGAGTATCTTTAAATTGCATCAGAAGCAACCACCTACAGCATCCCAGTTTTGATAAGCTGAAGTTGATTCTTAGTTGATATCACTGTCCCATCAATGTGGAAAAAATATTTTATTATACAAATCTTTCTGGTTACAGACCAATAGTTATACCCATCTCTTATGTACTTTTCAACTGCATGCACAAACACATTCATGCGTATCTGCATAATAATAATCTCCTTTTCCACACCCAACATGTTTTTTGGTCCCATCATAGTGTTTTTACTTCTCTACTGAATTTCACTACCACTATCATAACACAAAGGACTTATCCACAGTTTTTGATCCTGTGTCCTACTAGAAACTTCTACATAAACTCTTCACCTTGGGCCAGGCTCTAGTCTCTTTATATTGGTTTCATGGCTATCTCTCTAACAGAGTTCAGCCAGATAAACTCCAAACTGACTTCTCCACTTTTCTCCTGATAAATATTGATGCCCCACAAGTACCTATATCAGCCCCTCTGCTCTTCAACTTCGTCAACAATAACCTGAATTAAGCTGCAATACAAGCCACAGTAGTCTGATATGTAAATGACTCTACTCCAATCTGTTCTGCTTAAAATCTAATTGAACTCCAAGTTGTTACACAAGAATCCTTTTCCTCTATTGAAACATGACTAAATACTTCACATCTCTTGCTAATCTCCCCAAAGCTAAACTAATACTCTTTACTCATAAATAAATATCCATCCAAAAAGCAACACTCACCCTATCCTCTGCTAACAATACCATGACTGAACAGGAAAACCCGGCAAAATTACTAGGTGTTATCATAGACGATCAGTTAAAGTTTGGCTTCCACATATCACAAGTAATACAAAAAATCAAAAACTGGACTGCCTTTACAGAGCTAAAGCATACCTAATGACATAGCCAGAAAATTCAATGGCCAGTGCTTTTCTACTACTATCCCTCTTGTATTCCACTCCACACTCACTAGCCTTTAAACAACACCACTAGCCAAATTAGAACACCCAAACTAAATTGTTTAGAACTTCTACAGTACCTGACATTCTCCAAGCTACTGTAACTACAGTACATAGGCTTGTTCACAAACACAGGAACTGCCCAGTCCTAAACAAAAGCATTCAGCCATAATCCCCCAAAATAGTCCTGCTTTCAAATTTTAATTTCCACACCCTACAACAGGTGACAGTCTGCCCATGACCAGTACTGCCAAAGCAGAAATCAATCCAAAATGCAAGTTCTTTAAAAAAAACAGGCAAATCTCATCTGACAAATGGCTCTGCTCCTGCAATCCTGCAGGTTAACTTTCTATTTCCACTTAATTAATCTGTAGTCGAATACATCACTAGCTGACCTCTGTGTAAAGAGACCATAATAGGATAATGTTACTCTTAAATATAGTTGCTCTCTAACCATCATACATTTATTTTCCTAATTACTAATCATATTCCAACCTGTCCTGCAAATACTAAATCTCACCCCCCTTATATTTCTACTTTGCTGTACCTTAAACTAATTCATCTAGTAGCTCCTATGATAACTTCACTACTACCATACATTTAACTATCCTTCTATTGTCATCTCCTTCACACTGCATTCGAATATACTCCAAACCATCCTTCCATTCTCATCTCCTTCACACTCCATTCTAATATACTCCAAACTATCCTTCCATTCTCAGCTGCTTCACACTCCATTCTAATATACTCCAAACTATCCTTCCATTCTCAGCTCCTTCACACTCCATTCTAATATACTCTAAACTATCCTTCCATTCTCAGCTCATTCACACTCAATTATAATATACTCCAAACCATCCTTCCATTCTCAGCTCCTTCACATTCCATTCTAATATACTCCAAACTATCCTTCCATTCTCAGCTCCTTCACACTCCATTCTAATATACTCCAAACTATCCATCCATTCTCAGCTCCTTCACACTCCATTCTAATATACTCCAAACCATCCTTCCATTCTCAGCTCCTTCACACTCCATTCTAATATACTCCAAACCATCCTTCCATTCTCAGCTCCTTCACACTCCATTCTAATATACTCTAAACTATCCTTCCATTCTCAGCTCCTTCACACTCCATTCTAATATACTCCAAACTATCCTTCCATTCTCAGCTCCTTCACACTCCATTCTAATATACTCCAAACTATCCTACCATTCTCAGCTCCTTCACACTTCATTCTAATATACTCCAAACCATCCTTCCATTCTCAGCTCCTTCACACTCCATTCTAATATACTCCAAACTATCCTTCCATTCTCAGCGCCTTCACACTCCATTCTAATATACTCCAAACCATCCTTCCATTCTCAGCTCCTTCACACCTCATTCTAATATACTCCAAACGATCCTTCAATTCTCAGCTCCTTCAAACTCCATTGTAATATACTCCAAACTATCCTTCCATTCTCAGCTCCTTCACACTCCATTCTAATATACTCCAAACTATCGTTCCATTCTCAATTCCTTCTCACTCCATTGTAATATACTCCAAACCATCCTTCCATTCTCAGCTCCTTCACAATCCATTCTAATATACTCCAAACTATCCTTCCATTCTCAGCTCCTTCACACTCCATTCTAATATACTCCAAACTATCCTTCCATTCTCAGCTCCTTCACACTCCATTCTAATATACTCCAAACTATCCTTCCATTCTCAGCTCCTTCACACTCCATTCTAATATACTCCAAACTATCCTTCCATTCTCAGCTCCTTCACACTCCATTCTAATATACTCCAAACTATCCTTCCATTCTCAGCTCATTCACACTCCATTCAAGTATACTCCAAACCATCCTTCCATTCTCAGCTCCTTCACACTCCATTCTAATATACTCCAAACTATCCTTCCATTCTCAGCTCCTTCACACTCCATTCTAATATACTCCAAACTATCCTTCCATTCTCAGCTCCTTCACACTCCATTTCAATATACTCCAAACCATCCTTGCATTCTCAGCTCCTTCACACTTCATTCTAATATACTCCAAACCATCCTTCCATTCTCAGCTCCTTCACACTCCATTCTAATATACTCCAAACTATCCTTCCATTCTCAGCTACTTCACACTCCATTCTAATATACTCCAAACCATCCTTCCATTCTCAGCTCCTTCACACTTCATTCTAATATACTCCAAACTATCCTTCCATTCTCAGCTCCTTCACACTCCATTGTAATATACTCCAAACTATCCTTCCATTCTCAGCTCCTTCACACTCCATTAAAATATACTCCAAACTATCCTTCCATTCTCAGCTCCTTCACACTCCATTGTAATATACTCCAAACCATCCTTCCATTCTCAGCTCCTTCACACTCCATTCTAATATACTCCAAACTATCCTTCCATTCTCAGCTCCTTCACACTCCATTCTAATATACTCCAAACTATCCATCCATTCTCAGCTCCTTCACACTCCATTCTAATATACTCCAAACTATCCTTCCATTCTCAGCTCCTTCACACTCCATTCTAATATACTCCAAACCATCCTTCCATTCTCAGCTCCTTCACACTCCATTCGAATATACTCCAAACTATCCTTCCATTCTCAACTCCTTCACAATTCATTCTAATATACTCCAAACTATCCTTCCATTCTCAGTTCCTTCACACTTCATTCTAATATATTCCAAACCATCCTTCCATTCCCAGCTCCTTCACACTTCATTCTAATATAGTCCAAACTATCCTTCCATTCTGAGCTCCTTCACACTCCATTCTAATATACTCCAAACTATCCTTCCATTCTCAGCTCCTTCACACTCCATTCTAATATACTCCAAACCATCCTTCCATTCTCAGCTCCTTCACACTCCATTCTAATATACTCCAAACTATCCTTCCATTCTCAACTCCTTCACAGTTCATTCTAATATACTCCAAACTATCCTTCCATTCTCAGTCCCTTCACACTCCATTCTAATATACTCCAAACTATCCTTCCATTCTCAGCTCCTTCACACTCCATTCTAATATACTCCAAACCATCCTTCCATTCTCAGCTCCTTCACACTCCATTCTAATATACTCCAACCTATCCTTCCATTCTCAGCTCCTTCACACTCCATTCTAATATACTCCAAACTATCCTTACATTCTCAGCTCCTTCACACTCCATTCTAATGTACTCCAAACAATCCTTCCATTCTCAGCTCCTTCACACTCCATTCTAATATAGTCCAAACCATCCTTCCATTTTCAGCTCCTTCACACTCCATTCTAATATACTCCAAACCATCCTTCCATTCTCAGCTCCTTCACACTCCATTCTAATATACTCCAATCTATCCTTCCATTCTCAACTCCTTCACAATTCATTCTAATGTACTCCAAACAATCCTTCCATTCTCAGCTCCTTCACACTCCATTCTAATATAGTCCAAACCATCCTTCCATTCCCAGCTCCTTCACATTCCATTCTAATATACTCCAAACCATCCTTCCATTCTCAGCTCCTTCACACTCCATTCTAATATAATCCAAACTATCCTTCCATTCTCAGCTCCTTCACATTCCATTCTAATATACTCCAAACCATCCTTCCATTCTCAGCTCCTTCACACTCAATTCTAATATACTCTAAACTATCCTTCCATTCTCATCTCCTTCACAATTCATTCTAATAAACTCCAAACTATCCTTCCATTCTCAGCTCCTTCACACTCCATTCTAATATACTCCAAACCATCCTTCCATTCTCAGCTCCTTCACACTCCATTCTAATATACTCCAAACCATCCTTCCATTCTCAGTTCCTTCACACTCCATTCTAATATACTCCAAACTATCCTTCCATTCTCAGCTCCTTCACACTCCATTCTAATATACTCCAAACTATCCTTCCATTCTCAGCTCCTTCACACTCCATTCTATTATACTCCAAACTATCCTTCCATTCTCAACTCCTTCACAATTCATTCTAATATACTCCAAACCATCCTTCCATTCTCAGCTCCTTCACACTCCATTCTAATATACTCCAAACCATCCTTCCATTCTCAGCTCCTTCACATTCCATTCTTATATACTCCAAACTATCCTTCCATTCTCAGCTCATTCACACTCCATTCTAATATACTCCAAACCATCCTTCCATTCTCAGCTCCTTCACACTTCATTCTAATATACTCCAAACTATCCTTCCATTCTCAGCTCCTTCACACTCCATTGTAATATACTCCAAACCATCCTTCCATTCTCAGCTCCTTCACACTCCATTCTAATATACTCCAAACCATCCTTCCATTCTCAGCTCCTTCACACTCCTTTCTAATATACTCCAAACTATCCTTCCATTCTCAGCTCCTTCACACTCCATTCTAATATACTCCAAACTATCCTTCCATTCTCAGCTCCTTCACACTTCATTCTAATATACTCCAAACTATCCTTCCATTCTCAGCTCCTTCACACTCCATTGTAATATACTCCAAACCATCCTTCCATTCTCAGCTCCTTCACACTCCATTCTAATATACTCCAAACTATCCTTCCATTCTCAGCTCCTTCACACTCCATTCTGATATACTCCAAACTATCCTTCCATTCTCAGCTCCTTCACACTCCATTCTAATATACTCCAAACTATCCTTCCATTCTCAGCTCCTTCACACTCCATTCTAATATACTCCAAACCATCCTTCCATTCTCAGCTCCTTCACACTCCATTCTAATATACTCCAAACTATCCTTCCATTCTCAACTCCTTCACAATTCATTCTAATATACTCCAAACTATCCTTCCATTCTCAGTTCCTTCACACTTCATTCTAATATACTCCAAACCATCCTTCCATTCCCAGCTCCTTCACACTTCATTCTAATATACTCCAAACTATCCTTCCATTCTGAGCTCCTTCACACTCCATTCTAATATACTCCAAACTATCCTTCCATTCTCAGCTCCTTCACACTCCATTCTAATATACTCCAAACCATCCTTCCATTCTCAGCTCCTTCACACTCCATTCTAATATACTCCAAACTATCCTTCCATTCTCAACTCCTTCACAATTCATTCTAATATACTCCAAACTATCCTTCCATTCTCAGCTCCTTCACACTCCATTCTAATATACTCCAAACTATCCTTCCATTCTCAACTCCTTCACAATTCATTCTAATATACTCCAAACTATCCTTCCATTCTCAGTTCCTTCACACTTCATTCTAATATACTCCAAACCATCCTTCCATTCCCAGCTCCTTCACACTTCATTCTAATATAGTCCAAACTATCCTTCCATTCTGAGCTCCTTCACACTCCATTCTAATATACTCCAAACTATCCTTCCATTCTCAGCTCCTTCACACTCCATTCTAATATACTCCAAACCATCCTTCCATTCTCAGCTCCTTCACACTCCATTCTAATATACTCCAAACTATCCTTCCATTCTCAACTCCTTCACAATTCATTCTAATATACTCCAAACTATCCTTCCATTCTCAGTTCCTTCACACTCCATTCTAATATACTCCAAACTATCCTTCCATTCTCAGCTCCTTCACACTCCATTCTAATATACTCCAAACCATCCTTCCATTCTCAGCTCCTTCACACTCCATTCTAATATACTCCAACCTATCCTTCCATTCTCAGCTCCTTCACACTCCATTCTAATATACTCCAAACTATCCTTCCATTCTCAGCTCCTTCACACTCCATTCTAATATACTCCAAACAATCCTTCCATTCTCAGCTCCTTCACACTCCATTCTAATATACTCCAAACCATCCTTCCATTTTCAGCTCCTTCACACTCCATTCTAATATACTCCAAACCATCCTTCCATTCTCAGCTCCTTCACACTCCATTCTAATATACTCCAAACTATCCTTCCATTCTCAACTCCTTCACAATTCATTCTAATATACTCCAAACTATCCTTCCATTCTCAGTTCCTTCACTCTTCATTCTAATATACTCCAAACCATCCTTCCATTCCCAGCTCCTTCACATTCCATTCTAATATACTCCAAACCATCCTTCCATTCTCAGCTCCTTCACACTCCATTCTAATATAATCCAAACTATCCTTCCATTCTCAGCTCCTTCACATTCCATTCTAATATACTCCAAACCATCCTTCCATTCTCAGCTCCTTCACACTCAATTCTAATATACTCCAAACTATCCTTCCATTCTCAACTCCTTCACAATTCATTCTAATATACTCCAAACTATCCTTCCATTCTCAGCTCCTTCACACTCCATTCTAATATACTCCAAACCATCCTTCCATTCTCAGCTCCTTCACACTCCATTCTAATATACTCCAAACCATCCTTCCATTCTCAGTTCCTTCACACTCCATTCTAATATACTCCAAAGTATCCTTCCATTCTCAGCTCCTTCACACTCCATTCTAATATACTCCAAACTATCCTTCCATTCTCAGCTCCTTCACACTCCATTCTAATATACTCCAAACTATCCTTCCATTCTCAACTCCTTCACAATTCATTCTAATATACTCCAAACCATCCTTCCATTCTCAGCTCCTTCACACTTCATTCTAATATACTCCAAACCATCCTTCCATTCTCAGCTCCTTCACATTCCATTCTTATATACTCCAAACTATCCTTCCATTCTCAGCTCCTTCACACTCCATTCTAATATACTCCAAACCATCCTTCCATTCTCAGCTCCTTCACACTTCATTCTAATATACTCCAAACTATCCTTCCATTCTCAGCTCCTTCACACTCCATTGTAATATACTCCAAACCATCCTTCCATTCTCAGCTCCTTCACACTCCATTCTAATATACTCCAAACCATCCTTCCATTCTCAGCTCCTTCACACTCCTTTCTAATATACTCCAAACTATCCTTCCATTCTCAGCTCCTTCACACTCCATTCTAATATACTCCAAACTATCCTTCCATTCTCAGCTCCTTCACACTTCATTCTAATATACTCCAAACTATCCTTCCATTCTCAGCTCCTTCACACTCCATTGTAATATACTCCAAACTATCCTTCCATTCTCAGCTCCTTCACACTCCATTCTAATATACTCCAAACTATCCTTCCATTCTCAGCTCCTTCACACTCCATTCTAATTTACTCCAAACCATCCTTCCATTCTCAGCTCCTTTACACTTCATTCTAATATACTCCAAACTATCCTTCCATTCTCAACTCCTTCACAATTCATTCTAATATACTCCAAACTATCCTTCCATTCTCAGTTCCTTCACACTTCATTCTAATATACTCCAAACCATCCTTCCATTCCCAGCTCCTTCACACTTCATTCTAATATACTCCAAACTATCCTTCCATTCTGAGCTCCTTCACACTCCATTCTAATATACTCCAAACTATCCTTCCATTCTCAGCTCCTTCACACTCCATTCTAATATACTCCAAACCATCCTTCCATTCTCAGCTCCTTCACACTCCATTCTAATATACTCCAAACCATCCTTCCATTCTCAGCTCCTTCACACTCCATTCTAATATACTCCAAACTATCCTTCCATTCTCAACTCCTTCACAATTCATTCTAATATACTCCAAACTATCCTTCCATTCTCAGTTCCTTCACACTCCATTCTAATATACTCCAAACTATCCTTCCATTCTTAGCTCCTTCACACTCCATTCTAATATACTCCAAACCATCCTTCCATTTCAGCTCCTTCACACTCCATTCTAATATACTCCAAACTATCCTTCCATTCTCAGCTCCTTCACACTCCATTCTAATATTCTCCAAACTATCCTTCCATTCTCAGCTCCTTCACACTCCATTCTAATATACTCCAAACTATATTTCCATTCTCAGCTCCTTCACACTCCATTCTAATATACTCCAAACCATCCTTTCATTCTCAGCTCCTTCACACTCCATTCTAATATACTCCAAACTATCCTTCCATTCTCAACTCCTTCACAATTCATTCTAATATACTCCAAACTATCCTTCCATTCTCAGCTCCTTCACACTCCATTCTAATATACTCCAAACCATCCTTCCATTCCAGCTCCTTCACACTCCATTCTAATATACTCCAAACCATCCTTCCATTCTCAGCTCCTTCACACTCCATTCTAATATACTCCAAACTATCCTTCCATTCTCAGCTCCTTCACACTCCATTCTAATATACTCCAAACCATCCTTCCATTCTCAGCTCCTTCACTCCATTCTAATATACTCCAAACTATCCTTCCATTCTCAACTCCTTCACAATTCATTCTAATATACTCCAAACTATCCTTCCATTCTCAGCTCCTTCACACTCCATTCTAATATACTCCAAACCATCCTTCCATTCTCAGCTCCTTCACACTCCATTCTAATATACTCCAAACTATCCTTCCATTCTCAGCTCCTTCACACTCCATTCTAATATACTCCAAACCATCCTTCCATTCTCAGCTCCTTCACACTCCATTCTAATATACTCCAAACTATCCTTCCATTCTCAGCTCCTTCACACTCCATTCTAATATACTCCAAACCATCCTTCCATTCTCAGCTCCTTCACACTTCATTCTAATATACTCCAGACTATCCTTCCATTCTCAGCTCCTTCACACTCCATTGTAATATACTCCAAACCATCCTTCCATTCTCAGCTCCTTCACACTCCATTCTAATATACTCCAAACCATCCTTCCATTCTCAGCTCCTTCACACTCCATTCTAATATACTCCAAACCATCCTTCCATTCTCAGCTCCTTCACACTTCATTCTAATATACTCCAAACTATCCTTCCATTCTCAGCTCCTTCACACTCCATTCTAATATACTCCAAACTATCCTTCCATTCTCAGCTCCTTCACACTTCATTCTAATATACTCCAAACTATCCTTCCATTCTCAGCTCCTTCACACTCCATTCTAATATACTCCAAACCATCCTTCCATTCTCAGCTCCTTCACACTCCATTCTAATATACTCCAAACTATCCTTCCATTCTCAGCTCCTTCACACTCCATTCTAATATACTCCAAACCATCCTTCCATTCTCAGCTCCTTCACACTCCATTCTAATATACTCCAAACCATCCTTCCATGGTCAGCTCCTTCAGTTTGGTCTACCTGTGATGTATAAAGCACACCACAACATTCACTTTTTCCCATCATGCACTTGTATTATTTACCTCAGCTATTTTTCTCAGTATATATTCAGTGTAGAGCCACTGCCTGTACAGCACCTATAGTGTCTCACGTTTTCACTTCTTAGGCTGATGCACTTGCTGTTGCCCTCCTTTATCTTTATCTTTCTTATGCTAATCTCTCTGCTGCTATCCTTCCTCCCCAGCAGAATTAATAATCCTTACTACAATCCTTCCATTTCTTTTACTAATAACACATTATATCTGTAAACCCATAGAGGGAATTGGAGTTCCTACCACCATATCAGTGAATCTCCTTATCACTAATTATGTCCTTCTTCCTGAGTGTTAAGTTGTGCTACTCTTTCCTTTCTTTTCCTCTCTGTGTATGATATATATATTGCACACACACACACACACACACACACACACACACACACACACACACACACACACACAGCATATATATATATATATATATATATATATATATATATATATATATATATATATATATGTCTCTTCTTCTCATATAATATTCCTAACTTCAAATATTCAACTTCCCATTATACATATGCCTCAATAAAGACTGCCATTTCTGAATTTCCTATGATTAATTAAATCAGACTGAACTGTATGTCATAGAAATATGAATGTAAATTGAGGAAATCTATTTTGAATATATGCTTTGTCTAAAATTGTACATACATGAAACAACATAACTTCTCTGAACCTTTACAAGATAAGATGAAAGGCGGGCTGTGCGTGTTACAATAATTTTCAAACTATTACACAGAAGTAATTTTATAAGGGGGATTTGTTATTAGTGTAGCTGTGCAAGTATCTAATGCCTTGATCAGAGTTAATTGGGAAGCAGCCTATATGGTATGCAATGATGATGCTAAAGAAAGGTATGCTGCTCTTCTTGGTACTTAAGGCAAGCCCAAGCATATTTATTTATTTAATCGGGAAAGTCTGATTGGGTTAAAGCCCCATTTCTGTGGAGGCCAGGAGAGAAAAGCTCCACACTGAACACCAGGTTTGACATATACAGAAAAGACAGTCATATGATATCAGAAGGAATACAAATATAGGCAAGTGTACATACATGAAAGAAAGAACTTTATAATAGCTTACATAAACCATTTAAAAACAGATTATGTAAGCAGCTTGGATAGGCATATACAGTATTAAGCATTCATTAGAAATAGGCTTTCTTATGGCAAAGAAAGAATATATTGCAAAAGATACTGTTAGAAAAATATGTATTAGTAATATGCATGCGAGGTTCAAAAGGGTTAATGCATTTATTTTGTTCACACTGCATGAATCTGCACAAGCTACTAGAGACATTCCAATCCTGTTATGTCATAAAAATATGTGCAGCTATGATCTGCTTATGCTTTAGATATTAACAGGAAAGCATTTGATTTCTGCTAATGTCATGAAAATAATAATAATTGTTTCATTTCTACTAGTGTCATGAGACTTAACAAAGAGTTAGTGATCTTCTGCTTATGCCATGAGAAAATACACAGCTGCTGAAGCTATTGATAATGAAAACAAAGGCTGCTTGAAAGTATAAACCATAGTCAGCATTACTTGTTCCTAAGCTAGAAATGTACCTTGAAATGTAACACATAGTGAGTTTTAAATCTGAACATGTCAGCAGGAAATCTAAATAACATTTTCTTTAGAACAATACAGAAAGCTGTGTCTAACTACGTCAACCATAGAAAAGTAACATTTCATAGAACTGTATAAAAGTAGCATACTGCTTACTAGTAATTTAGACAAAATCCTGTATTTGCATGTTTTGTCTCCTTGCTGCAAGTAATAAAGGGTGCCATACTTGAACCTTACGTGAATTGGTCTTTAACGGTTTTTCCCTTGACAGATACTGTACAATTTCCATCAATAATGAAAAGAACAGGCAGCTTAACTATGGAAATATTACAAAGGGGAGAAGGTGGTTGATCGATACAATATGTTAGTAGTAGAGCAATTGTGAAAGTATCATTACATTTAAGATTGAGAATTAAAGTAATTAGGAAAGTGAGAAAGGTTGGGGCTACTTGGACTGTTATAAATGGTATTAATTTTGAGAGATATGTGCCTTGATGAAACCGTGACAGAGGGGGGACAGTGAGATAGTGGTTGATCTAATAAGAGAGAAGAAGTGATTGAAGCTTGTTATTTATTTATTTATTTATTTTACTTTACTTTATGTATTTATATTTTGGTTCAACCCTTGTTGAAGAATTTAAGTACTGGAATGGGATTTAATAACTGTTCCTAGTTTGTCATCATTAGTAAACAAAGCTGGCCATGGTCCCTTGATATCAACTATCATGTTGGTGGGGAGGGAGCACAATAGAGACCCCTGTGGAATTCTGCTTCGGACATATTTCTGTCTACAGGAAATAGCCCTGACATTAACCTTGTGTTTACATCTGATACCCATATAGCTATCAAGTGAAGTGTATATGGGTTAACATATCATACTAAGTAGATAGGTAGCTACATAGCAGAAAGGAATATCATAATTTCGTATAAGATAAACAAAAATAAGGTAAATAGCATTAATGTACAGTTTTAGTTTTCTCTTTAACCCAGTCACTGTGCATGCAAGGAATGCATTTGGCAGTTAAATTTTTATTCAACGAAACAAATCAGCTTTGAAGAAGTACATGCATTGTTATTAAAAACAATCTGAAACTACTTTTAAAATTTCTTATGCTTGAGTTACAAAGTGCAAGTATTTTATTTAATGTTCTGCTAATGTTCTTAATTGCTACATTTCATACCTTCAGACTGCCTGCTCAAGTGCAGATATAATCTGTATACCTGCCTAAGACTGATTCATAGCTATGTAAACATTGGGGGTGACCACATCCCAGCACAACCACTATTGGGGAGCTATACATGCAGGTTACAGGGCTCCAAAGAATAAGGGTCTTGACCCCTATTGTAAACTATTGTAATCTTCAAACTGGTTTTCAAAAGATCTGTTACACGTAAGTGTTGCTACATTTAGTTAAGATAGAAAGGTGTGGCTTTTCTGTTTTTGCTCATTATTTAAACATGAGGCTGCCTCACCCTCTACCCATCTGAATTTGCTCTCACAGTTCTTCCATTCCATAGAGATTTGTGAGACTTCCCTTACTCTGGCAGTCTAGAAACCCCTGATCTTGTAATCCTTCTTATTGTTGTCCCTATCGGTCCCTTTTCTGGGATCCTTTTTTCTCAATCACAAATAGAGCTACATGGCAGTGCTTAATTCCTTGTTATGTTCTTACTTTTGTAAAGTAAATTCCATTCCTCCAATTGAAAAAGTGAGTAAAGGAAGAGATGCCCATTAAATAAAACAGAAAAGTTGTGGCTTTCCCTTACCACATTCACTTAAACGTCAAAGGAACTAAACCTTCACCACCAGATAAATAAGACATGTTGGCATGATAGATTAATATCCAAATGTATCTGTCAGCAATGTTACAAGCATCTACAGCTTGTGAACCAGAATAGCATCCTTACCACCTTCAAGGTCAACTTAGATAACTGCATTGGCAGCTTCAAATTCTCCCCCAGTCTAACTTGTCTTGCCCTTTTTGCAGCTAGAAGGTACTTTAGAATATATATATTTTTTGGCGATGATTGAAAATGGTCTGCAGACTGATAGCCTACAATTTTACTAAGAACCTATGAACCTATAACAGGTCATACAATGTGGCAAATAGCTTGTATCTAAGAAAAATATCAAAGAGCATTACAAAAATCTACTAACATTGAGTTACCTCCAGGTAACCTAAATTCAAAACACTGCAGCATTTTGTGGGAACAAAGCACAACTAAGCCAGCTGTTGGCACAGAGAGTTAAGGGTATGAGCTGCTATTCTTATAGTACAGAGTTTGATTCTATCAGACTTCCTTTGTGTACTGTGTGCCCTTAAGCAAGTCATTTAACCAGTCATTGCTGTCAGGCTGTCCCTGTAAAGTGACTTGGTGTCCAGTTGTCCTGCCTGGTTAACAGATGGTTATTATTCATAGGTTCATAGGTATGTAGTAGGCTATCAGCCCTAGGGCCTATATAAGCCTAGCCAAATGAGGTTCCCTGGCTTTCGCCACCCAAGAAAATTATTTTCCTGTGCCCCTGTTGAGCAGTGCCACAGCAGTGATCCCCGGGGTGAATTTCCTGTTTCCCATCCAGTTGTCAAGATTTCTTTTAAAGAGGGCTAATGAGGAGCTCTTCTTGACATGAATGGGTAGCCTGTTCAGAGCATGGGAAGTCTCTGGGACAGGAATCTATCCCTCCAGCATGTTCTGTTTATTGTGGTGGCAAGGTTTAGTCCCTGAAGCATGTGGCTCAGAGAGATTGGGATTTCTTTAAGTGTAGCATGTCCGTCAGATCTGGGTTAAACGTGGCTTTGCATGTTAGGCAGAGGTCGCCTCTGAGTAGGCGATATGCGATGGAGGTTTTTGAGATGGTCTGCGTATGGCATCTGTTTGAGGCCGGTAATCCTCCTAGTGAGGTATTTCTGTAGCCTTTCTAGTAGTTGCAGATGTCTTGTGAGGTACATGCCAAACAGGCGTTGTACTCTGTAATGGGTCTGATGAGGGATGAGTAGAGAGGAACGATGATCTTCCTTTTTCTGGGGGAGAACACCTTTGTGATCAGGTGTGCCATGTAGAAGGATTTCCTGACTACTGTGGTGATGTGATTATTAAAGGAGAGACTACTGTCCACCTGTAACCTAGGATCTCTTATCACACTTTCAGTGTTTAGTAGGTTACTGCCTATGCTGTAGGTCATGGTTATGGTGTTTTTCCCAAAGGGGATGACAATGCACTTCTTGGCAATGAGCTTTAGGCCATGACTTTGACACCAATCATCAGTCTCAGTGAAGCCTCTTTGTAGAATGTCCACATCCTTAGGTGAATCTATTATGGCTCCTAGTTTGCAGTTGTCTGCAAATTTCGTTAGTCAGGGACCAGCTGTATTAGCCTGGACTTCAGAGGAGTAGATGCCGAACAGGAGAGGACCCAGGACCGAACCCTGTGGTACTCCGCTTGTCACTGGTCTGAAGTCGGATTTGGAATAGGCTACTTTCACTGTGTGGGTTCTGTCAGTGAGCCAGTTTGCCACCCATGTTGTGGCATATGGATTTATACCTAGTCCAGTGAATTTATTTATTTATTTATTTAACATTTGTTTACCAGGAAAGTCCGGGGAGACATGCTCCAGATGCATGTCTTTGTAACTATAATACCATAGTGGGGGATGGTGTCAAAAGCCTTGGCGAGATCAAGATAGGCTGTGTGCACCACCTTACCCTACAGCTCTGGTGACTGCTTCAAACAAGTCAATCAGGTTTCATAGGCATGATCTACCTTTTACAAACCTGAACTGATTGGGTTTCAGAGTTTGGAGGTTACCTATGTCTTTGTTTATAAGCTCCAGGATGATGTGTTCCATGGCCTTGCAGACCAGGCTCATCAGGGTTAATGGGGCGGTAGTTCCCAGGGTCATTGGTGACACCACCTTTGTGAAGTGGTATAACCATCATTGTGTGCCATTCCAGAAGCACAAAGCCTGAAGTGAGGCTATGTTTGAACATGGTACTTAGGTGGGGGCCCTTTGGGGGGTGAGAGGGGGTAAAGTTTTCACTGACCCCGTCTGCCAAGATGTTGGCAATATCAGTTGGTTTGGTAAATGTAGCTCCATTGTGCTGTTGCTCTGAGCAGATCTGAGTGTTGCCATTTAGATTGTTGACAAAGCTGTAAAAAGCTTTGTCATTAGAATGCATGGTGATTTTATTTTCGTAACTAGCTTTGGAGGACTTTATGAGGGATCTCAGCTTCTTGCTGAGGCTGACCAGGCAATTCTTGCAATCATGGGATTTTACTCTTTTTTTGCAACAGTTTCTTTCTTCTGTTGTAGAGTTTGTTTATGGCAAGGGACCACCAGATTGGCTTTCTTTTTTTGGAGGATAGCGGGGTTCAGGCGCCTAGGCAGCGAGACATTTCCCTGTGGTACATTTGATGGGGGACACATGGCTGAAGTGACATTCAGCTACAGAGAAATATGGCTGTTTGCAAATTCCCTGTGGGCAAAGAGAAGCATACACTGCCATGCCCACAACTTTAATAACCAAATGCACAGGAAGAAAACAATGTCCATGGTCCCCATGGGAACATGAGACAGCAGGCAATATGGTAGGCATCAGCAGCAAGTTGGCCAGAGGGCATACCAGTGGGAGTAAAAATGCAGTGCACAATGGGCAGTGCCTTTATAATTGGAGTGTGTGGACCACTATCCCCTTCACAGTGTCTAGGAAACATTACCTAAAATGCATACTGGATTTCCTCCATGCTGTAGCACACTTCTACGTGTTGTAGTTATATAAGTATGTACTGTACACTGAGCATAACACTCATTACTACTTCTGCTGCCATGCATTTGGCTATTAAAACTGTGAGCATGACAGTGTGCGCTTCTCTTTGCCCACAGGGAATTTGCAAACAGCCATATTTCTCTGCAGCTGAATGTCACTTCAGCCATGTGTCCCCAGTCAAATGTACCACAGGGAAATGTCTCGCTGCCTAGGTGCCTGAACCCGGATAGCGTTTTGGTTCTGTTGGAAATGGCATGGTCCATGCACTCGTGTATGTGCTTATACAGTGCTTTTGTATATGATTCAGCAGTCGTACCTCTATTTTCCATCTGTGTGGGTGATGTGAAGTTGGCCACTTCTGACTTAAGAAGCATGAAGTTGGCTTTGAAGAAATTTTTTATGGCGGTTTCCTTAATGGGGGGTGGGGGCCGGATATTGATGTCTAGGGTGATTAGCTTGTGGTCGGATGTGACCAGCAAGAAGTTGACCTCTGGCGTGGAGCATCTGTTACCCATATTGGTAATGACCAGGTCCAGGATGTTGCTGCCCCTGGTAGGGGTATGGACAAGCTGATCCAGGGCGGTGGAATTGATGAATTCCAGAAAACGTTGGGCAGGTGAGTTAGTACAAGAGTAGTTTTCCCAGTTGATGGTGGGGTAGTTGAAATATCCCAATATTAGGGTATTGGGCTGTACCTTAATATTATCCAGTATATTGAGAAACATGGAGTGGGTGTCCTGGGGCATGGCAGGGGATCTGTAACAAGCTACAACCTGAATTGCAGTCTTGCCTAGTGCTAATTGTACTTGGATAATTTCGGAAGCATTATGCTGAGCAACTAGCTTGGAGGTGTGGATATCCTTTATGAATATGGATACACCTCCTCCTTTAGTGTTTTGGTCCAGGTTAGGTGGTCGAAAGGTGTGGTATGAATTATAGCCTGGTAATGCAGGGGTACTCTCTGGAGCCTTAGATTTCGCTTGTTTGTATCTACTATGGTGGTGCGTTTGATGTTTCGGCCTTGCCTAAAAATGGCACTATAGGGGCAGCAAGAGCCTTAGCCAGTATCCGGAATTTCAGAGGTGACAGGTGCAGGCCATCTCTGGCTAAGCATTATGGCCTGCCGATCATGTTATTGTTAATAAAAAGAAAACTGCATTACAGTAATGCATAGTGTACACAAACAAAACCTCAGACATATGCTTGAGCAAGATAGACACACACACACACACACACACACACACACACACACACACACACACACACACACACACACACACACACACACACACATATACACACACACACACACACACACACACACACACACACACACACACACACACATACACACACACACACACACACACACAGACAAACACACACACATCCTTTGAGGAACCTCGTCTCTTATTGTTAGTAGGTACGTATAAATGTTCTGCTTGTCTCTGTGTTATTCATACTTAAAATATAAGGGCTAAAACATTCATGAGAGTGCAAGGCTGTGATTTTAAAAATCCTCACTCATCAATGGCATAGTTAGTACTTATGGACCTGTTATATGCAGATTTTTTTAAGTTTCTGTCATAGCACAGCTTAGCTCAGAGTCTGCTATGAATAACCACATTTCTTTTATTTGATTCAAACTGAAAACATCAGTATAATGTTTGTCATGTTAATATAATTTGATTACTTTTATATGAATGGAAATTTGTCTCTGTCACAAGTGATAATTCAATAAAGGTGTTTGAAAAAAAAAACATTTTTGGAATTTCACAAGTTAAAGCAGGAAACTTCCAAGACTGCAAAATACATTGGATAAGTGCTTCTATGCTTTTCAAACCTGAAGAAGAAGGAGAAATGAGTAAGTGCAACCATTATCTACTCACTCTCTCCTGAGTCTAGACACCATGAGAAGATGACAACAATATTTTGTTTTTTGATGTTCTGAGTGTTGATTAACTAGAACAACAAACAATAGCATTCCTATTACATCCATCATGGCATTGTTAGGTAAAACAGAGTGTAATTCAATGCTGCATATTTATGTAATTCGTGTACACTGGCTCAGCGCAGTAGATCATGATATACTGATTTTTTTTTAACTTTCTGTTCATTGTTTTCTGTAAATGGAACAGATATTTATGGATACTGTGACAGTTGAAGTTACATCCTGATTCCATTTGTAAAAGTGAGAAAAAGGGGTTGTATATGGATGGGTAGATGCTAAATTGAGATTCAGAGTGGAATTTCTGCTGAGATGAAAGCTAGGTGAAGGAGACACTTGCATAGATGCTATCTGATATAGTGATTATTATTGCATGATTCACATCTTATACTGTCAAAGTGCAGAAGTTAAGGCAAATTAAATTTTATCACTGAGTGAAGAATTAAGTACAAAGGGAAGTGGATCCTGAGTGCACAGCTATGGTTTTACAGCAAAAAAACGATATCAGGCTTCATGATACATATCCAAAAGCATCTCTTCAGGCTGCAGAAAACACAATATAGAAAATTCAAAGGTGCATAGCATGTTCAGTTTCAGAACAAAAGACAAGGTCAAAGAGTCAGACAGAATTAAGCACTGCAGTGCTGGGTAACAGTGGCACTGGTAATTATGAAGATACTGATGACAACAACAATACTAACAAAATTAAAAAACAAAAAATAATAATAATAAATGTGGAAAAATATATAATGACTTGACTAGGCATCAGGGCTGATTGCTGAGAAGCCTAGCACAGTTTCCTATTTCTCAAAGTAACTAACCCAAAGTCACACTGTTTGGAAATAGAGGCTGATGGAATAAAATCTTAGTTTAAAGGTTGCAGCTTATTAACAGCTTATAGCTCCTTCATCATTAGACCACATGCCAAACTATATGGAAAAATATCTACTTGTCTGAGATTTGAGGCACTGGGAACTAACGTTGGGCTGCACGTTACCAAGGCACTTCGATGGGATAGGCTTATAAAGGCTCCAGGGCCATTAGCCTAGTACACACCTATGAACCTATAAACCCAAGACCTGCTACACCCATAGCAAAAATTGCACCCAAAGAACATAAAGCCATGCAAAGTTGGTAGCAACACTTGAGAATGAGGCTAGCCTTGCAGCCTGCAAAATGTAGCTTTTAAAAATAAACAAAAACATGTTTTTTTGCAGAAGGCAAGCATTCTCCCACTAATTATATACTAACACCAAGGTCACCCAAACATTGGTAAGGGCATATTTCCCAACCCTGGAATTGTTCGATCTTGGAAACCAGTTGACCAGCTTCTTAGTCAATCATAAATTGTCAACTAAACAGCTGTTGACTGAACATGCATTCAGTCTATACACACACACACACACACACACACACACACACACACACACACACACACACACACACACACACACACACACACACACATATAGATATCTATACACACACACACACACACACACACACACACACACACACACACACATTATATATATACATATACAGATTCACTTTATAATCTCGAAATACTGAAATCCCACATTTCAGTATCCCGAGACTATAAAGCCGAATATTTACAATACCGAAACTCCAAAAGCGTGGCATTCAAAATCGCAACTTTTAAATACAACCTCCACCACACAAACATACATACACCTTCCTCCCCACACTACAATAAACCAACAAAGCACACACAAACACAACAACACAAATACACACACCTACCCCACATATAAGCAGGGGTGCAAGCCCCACTGCAATCCCAACACCCACGCTACTTATATATACTAACTCCGAGGTCGCACTAAAAGGACAAAGACACTAAATCCACCACTACATACACTATATTCCCCTTGCACAAACACACATCACATACGTACAAACACCACCACTCTCAACACTTACACACTCACACTCTTACCTACCTACACTAACCTACACCTAAAACTTCCCAACACATTCACATACACTCAAATCCCTATCCAAAACTCTTAAAAAAACAGCACTTACCTGAATCACCAGATAAATCCACACAACGGCAGGCAAACTATATCCCACAGCACACTGCACCTTGCGAACACAGCAAATCCCACTTAGCGCGCCACCACAACTGTGGATTCAACGCTTTGAATTTGATCAAGTGCAGTTTCGCTCAACTGCACTTTCAGCATTTTTGTCTCGCACACAAAACTGTTTCCTTGTGCTCAGCACTTGTTCAAAACTTGTTGCAAACACTAAATAATCTACAAATTACTGCAACACTCAACTTTCCTCACTTGCTAGGAGGAAAACAGTTTTTAGTACTTAAATTAATAAGCACATATCCAGGCATGTCTAAGGGTCAGCTCCCAGTATATCCCCCTGTCCACCTGATGAATCTGGGCATCTTGGGGCTATGTAGCAATTGCCTCATATACACTGACAATCCTCTACACCTACCATCCAACACTATAAACTGTGAGAGATGCACTTATATAGCCAAACTGGACGCCAAGCTCTCTCCATCCAAGACTGTACTAGACAGTCAAGAGGAGAAGGTAAACACCTGCACCACACCACACTCAACACATAGTCCATCAAAACCTACACCACCTAAACCCACACATAGTAACACAAAACATACACCTACATTCATGGAGGGTCTCAATAAAAATCTGCCCAAACAACAGAGACCTACAAAGCTGAAACGCAAGCAACCACCACCCGCCAACACTACCCAAATGACACATAGACCACAAAATCAGTGTGCCATTCCACTTCAGCCTATAAGGCAAAACAATGTACCCACCACACTAGTCATAGGTGACTCTATAGTCAGGCACACTGATGTCCCGCTCACCAGGCTAAACAAGGAGAAAGTTACTGTCAGCTGCCTGTTGGCTGCCAGGATCCACCACATAATGCAAGCACTCAGGTCACTCCACAACAAGTACAAATATGACTCTGTCATTGTCCATGTTGGTGTGAATGACCTGAAATGTACCTCCCTGAACTACATGAAAAGAGACATAGAGGAGCTCTCGGATCATGTAGCCCAGGTAGGTATGATCCTAGCCCTGAGTAGCATCATGCCATCGCCCAGAATGACACCACAAAACAAGGACGAAATGACTGATTTCAACAATTGACTAAGCTTCTGTTGTCATTCTAAGGGGATCCAGTGTCTGCCTGGGTGACATGATCGACAGACCACGATAGTGTGCCATAGATGGCCTACACTTGTCACCCCTGGGATTCCAGATACTGGCTAAGGCTCTTGCCACCCCTATAGTGCCTTTTTTAGGCAAGGTTCAAATGACAAACTCACCACCATAGCAGGTATAAGCAAGCAAAATCTGAGGGTAATGCTACTCAATGCTAAAAGTGTAAACCTCAAAATGCACTCACTCGAGGCACTCCTTAACATGGAGAGCATTGACATCTGTACAGTGACGGAGACCTGGTTAAAGGCTCCAGAAAGCACCCCTGCATTACCAGGCTATAACTCATACCACACCTTTCGGCCAGCTAACCTGGACTGAAACACTAAAGGAGGAGGCGTGTCCATATTCATTAAGGATATCCACACCTCCAGGCTAGTTGCCCAACATAATGCATCCGAAATTATCCAAGTGTAACTAGCTAACACTGGGCAAGACTGAAATCCAGGTTGTAGCTTGTTACAGATCCCCCACCATGCCCCAGGATGCCCACTCCACGTTTCTTGATATACTGGGTAATATTAACATACAGACCAAGACCCTAATAATGGGAGATTTCAACTACCCCACCATCAACTGGGAAAACTACTCATGTACTAACTCATTTGCTCAAAGCTTTCTGCAATTCATAAATTCCACCACCCTGGATCAGCTTGTCCATACCCCCACCAGGGGCAGCAATATCCTGGACCTGGTCATAACCAATATAGGAAACCGATGTTCCACGCCAGATGTCAACTCCTCGCTGGTCAGATCCGATCACAAGCTCATCACCCTAGACATCAATATCACGCCTCCACCCCCATTAAGGAAACCATCATAAAAAACTTCTCCAAAGCCAACTTCATGCTTCTTAAGACCGAAGTGGCAAGCTTCACGACACCCATAAAGATGGAAAATAGAGGTATGACTGCTGAATTCTATACAAATGCATTGTATAAGCATATACAGGAGTGCATGGATCATGCCATCCCCAAAAGAACCAAGACGTTATCCTCCAAAAAAAGGAAGCCAATCTGGTGGTCCCCTGCCATAAAGAAACTCTACAACAGAAGGAAGAAGCTGTTGCAAAAAAGAGTAATCTCCTGCTTGCAGGAACTCCCTGGTCAGCCTCAGTAAGAAGCTGAGATCCCTCAAAAAATCCTCCAAAGCTAGTTACGAAAATAAAATCGCCACTGGTTCTAAAGACAACTGTAAAGCATTCTACAGCTATGTCAAGAATCACAATGGTGACACTCAGATCTGCTCTGAGCTACAGCACAATAGCACTAGATATACAGAACCAACTGATATTGCCAACATCCTGGCATATAGGTTAAGTGCAAACTTCACCCCCCCCCCCTCACCCCAGAAAGAGCTCATCACTATACTGGAAGAATGCAAAGCCCCCTATAATCACAGCTGCACAAGTAAAGACCGCACTCTCCAAGGCCAAGAACACAGCATCCATGGGACCTGACAACATCCCAGGCTGTGTTCTGCATGAAATACAGAATGAACTGGCACCCCACCTAAGTACCATGTTCAATCATAGCCTGACTTCAGGCTTTGTGCCTACTGAATGGTGCACAGTAATGATTATCCCACTCCACAAAGGGGGCGCCACCATGGACCCTGGGAACTACCACCCCATTAGCATGATGAGCCTGGTCAGCAAGGCAATGGAATGTATATTGGAGCTTATAAACAAAGACATAGATAACCTCCAAACTCTGAACCCCACTCAGTTTGGGTTTGTAAAAGGTAGGTCATGTCTCCTAAACCTTATTAACTTCTTTGAAGCAGTCACCAGAGGAGTAGATGAGGGTAAGATGGTGCACAAAGCCTAGCTTGACCTCACAAAGGCTTTCAACACCATCCCCACTCTGGAATTATAGATAAACTCACTAGACTGGGCATAAATCGCTATGTCACAAGATGGGTGGTCAACTGGCTCACTGACAGAACCCACACAGTGAAAGTAACGGACTCCAAATCCAACTTCAGACCAGTGACATGTCCTCTCCTGTTTGGCATCTACTTCTCAGAAGTCCAGGCTAATACAGCAGGTCTTTGGCTAACAAAGTTTGCAGATGACTGCAAACTAGGTGCCATAATAGAATCAACTAATGATGTGGACAAAGAGGCCTCACTGAGACTGATGCTTGGTGTCAAAGTCATGACCTCAAGCTCAATGCCAATAAGTGCATTGTCATCCCCTTTGGGAAAAACACTGTACCCACAAACTACCACATAGGCGGTAGCCTACTAAACAGTGAAAGTGTGATAAGAGACCTTGGGACACTGGTGGACAGTAGTTTCTCCTTTGATAATCACATCGCCACAGTAGTCAGGAAATCATTCTACGTGGCACACCTCATTACAAAGGGGTTCACCTCCAGAATAAAAAGAGGTCATTGTTCCTCTCTACTCATCTCTCATCTGACTCATTATAGAGTACAATGCCCCGATTGTCATGTACCTCACAAGACATCTACAACAACTAGAAAGGCCACAGAAATACCTCACTACAGGCCTCAAACAGATGCATACGCACACCATTTCAAAAAAACTCCAGCTCGACTCCGTCACTTATCGACTACTCAGAGGCGACCTCTGCATAACCTACAAGGCTACGTCAAACCAAGATTTGCTGGACATGCTACACTTAAAGAAATCCCAGTCTCTCTGAATCAAATGCTCTAGGGACCTAAACCTTGTCACCACAATAAACAGAACATGCTGGAGGGATAGATTCCTGTCCCAGAGACTTCCCATGCTCTGGAACAGGCTACCCATTCATGTCAAGCAAAGCTCCTCATTAGCCCTCTTTAAACAAAATCTCAACAATTGGATGGGAAATAGGAAATTCACCAAGGGGATCACTTTAGTGGCTCTGCTAGACAGGGGCTCAGGAAAATAACTTTCTTGGGTGCGAAAGCCAGGGAACTTTTTTGGCTAGGCTTATATATGCCCCAGGACCAATGAACCTATATATATATATATATATATATATATATATATATATATATATATATATATATATATAAAACATATATATATATATATATATATATATATATATATATATATAAAATCAAACATCGGCATCATTAATGGCAATTAATGTGATCATGTTAACATGAATAAAAAAGATTGCAAACAGAAAGAAATAAGCTCTGATCAATAAAATTAAAACATGCATTTACATGGGCCCTTTAGGGGTTGATGGGGGTAAAGTTAGCACTGAACCTATCTACCAGGGTTTTGGCAATATCAGTTGGTTCTGTATATTTAGTGCCATTGTTCTGCAACTCAGAGCAAATCTGAGTGTTGCCTTTGAGACTCTTGACACAGCTATAGAATGCTTTCTGCTTGTCTTTAGAATCAGTGGCAATTTTGTTTTTGTAACTAGCTTTGGAGGATTTTATGAGGGATCTCAGCTTCTTGCTGAGGCTGACCAGGGAGTTCCTCCAATCATGGGATTGTACTCTTTTTTTGCAACAGTTTCTTTCTTCTGTTGTAGAGTTTGTTTATGGCAGGGGACCAACAGATTGGCTTCCATTTTTTGGAGAATAGCATCTTGGTTCTGTTAGGGATAGCACGATCCATGCACTCGTGTAAGTGCTTATAAAGTGTATTTGTATAGGATTCAGCAGTCATACCTCTATTTTCCATCTGTATGGGTGTCGTGAAGTTTTCCACTTCTGTTAAGAAGCACAAAGTTGGCTTTGGAGAACTTTTTTACGTTTTTTCCCTATTGGGGGGTGGGGGCAGGATGTGGATGTCTGGGGTGATTAGCTTGTGGTCGGATCTGACCAATGAGGAACTGACCTTTAGTGTGGAACACCGGTCGCCCATGTTGGTAATGACCAGGTCTAGAATTTGCTGCCCCTGGTGGGGGTATGGATAAGTTGATCCAAGGCATTGGAATTTATGAATTCCAGAAAACATTGAGCAAAAGATTTGGTACATGAGTAGTTTTCCCAGTTAATGGTGGGATAGTTAAAATCACCCATTTTTAGGGTGTTGGGTTGTACCCTCAAATTTTCCAGTCTATCAAGAAATGAGGAGTAGGAGTCCTGGGGCATGGGGGGGGGGGGTTCTGTAGCAAGTTACAATTTGGATTGCGGTCTTGCCCAGAGTTTGTTGCACTTGGATAATCTCGGATGCATTATGCTGAGCAACTAGCCTGGAGGTTTCGATATCTTTAATGAATATGGACACTCCTCTGCCTTTAGTGTTTCCGTCCAGGTTAGGTGGCCAAAAGGTGTGGTATGAATTATAGCCTTGTAATGCAGTGGTACTCTCTGGAGCCTTGAACCAGGTCTCTGTCACTGCACAGATGTCAATGTTCTCCATTTTAAGGAGTGCCTCGAGTGAATGCATTTTGATGTTTAGACTTCTAGCATGGAGTAGCATTACCCTCAGATTTTGCTTGCTTGTACCTGTTAAGGTGGCAAATTTGTCATTTGAACCTTGCCTAATAAAGGCACTATAGGGGTGGCAAGAGCCTTAGCCAGTATCCAAAATCCCAAGGGCGACAGGTGGAGGCCATCTCTGGCAAAGCATCATGGTCTGTCGATCATGTCATCCCAGACAGACAAATACTGGATCCCCTAAGAATGACACCAGAAGCTAATTCAGTTGTTGAAGTCAATCATTTTGTCCTTGTACTGTGGTATCATTCTGGGTGATGGCAAGATGCTACTCAGGGCTAGGGTCATACCTGCCTGGGCTACAAGATAGGAGAGCTCCTCCATGTCTCTTTTCATATAGTCTAGGGAGGTACATCTCAGGTCATTCACATCAACACATACAATGACAGAGCCATATTTGTAATTGTTGTGGAGTTACCTGAGTGTGTACATTATGTGGCAGATCCTGGCACTTGACAGGCAGCTTACAGTAACTTTCTCATTTTTTAGCCTGGTGAGTGGAACATCAGTGTGCCTGACTATAGAGTCACCTATGACTAGAGTGTTGGGCACGTTGCTATGTCTTTTGGGCTGTAGTTGAGTGGCACACTGAGTTTGTGGGCTATGTGACATTTGGGTTGTGTTGGGGGGTGGAGGTTGCTTGCGTTTCTGTTTTGGAGTTTTCTGTTGCTTGAGCAGATTTTTATTGAGAGCCTCCACAAATGTAGATGTGTGTTTCGTGTTTCTATGTGTGTGTTTTGGTGGTGTAGATTTTAATGGACTATGTGATGAGTGTGGTGTGGTGCAAGTGTTTACCTTCTCCTCTTGATTGTCTAATCCAGTCTTGGGTGAAGAGAGCTTTGCTTCCAGTTTGGCTATATAAGTGCATCTCTCACAGGTTGTAGTGTTGGGTGGTAGGAGGAGAGGGTTGTCGGTGTACATGAGGCAATTACTGCATTGCCCCAAGATGCCCAGATTCATCAGGTAGACAGGAGAAAACACTGGGAGCTGAACCTTAGACATGCCTGGATAGGTGCTTATTTAGTTAGTACTAAAAATTGATTTCTTCTAGACAAGTGAGGAAGGTTGAGCACTGTAGTAATTTTGTAGCTTATTTAGTGCTTACAATGAGTTCTGAATAAGTGCTGAGCTTAAAGAAGCATATTTTAGTGCTAAAACTAAAAAACTGTCTAGTTCTAAGGAAAATTTTGAAGAGCAGACTTTATGGTGCCAGGAATAGTTTAACCCTAGCTAAGTGGTGATGCATAAAGTGTATGTTTTTTATAACATAACAGCAAACGAGCAAACTGATTTAAACAAATTAAGCAATTAACCAATGAAAAGCTAAAAACTGAGCCCCGTTCCAGCAGTCTTCGATCAGACAAGTTCTAACTGCACACTCCTGCCACTAGGGTGCAGGGGAACCTTCTCCAAAAAAAGATGGTCTGGATTAGTGCTCAAGTTATACAAACAAAGCTAGATTCAGCAGGTCTGAATTTAGTGTATGCTGCAGCAAACAAGGCGTACCAATTTCAGAAAGAAACAGTTCAAATAAGCAGGCACAATAAGCCTTTAACCAGAAACTCCCAGCTCAGAAGGGCAGAATCTAGCCTGTCCTCCCACAAGAGTGCAGACCACAAACCTTCTTAATGAAAAATAACTGGCCTGAAGCCCAATTGCTTTAACCAGAACTAATATACTTTTAGAATAACAGACACTGAGCCTTCAATCAGCAATTCCCAACTTAGAAGGATGTATGCTACCTGTCCTGCCACAACAGTGCAGACCACAAACCTTCTTAATGTAAAACAACTGGTCTGGAGCCCAAGTGATTAAACCAAAAGGATTAGAGTAGCAGTTACAATTTAATCAGGCTACTACCAAGCAGTAATAAATGGAGCAGAATAAATGCACTTGAGTACTTTTAAGAAGTGGCAAAAGCAAAATAAAGTGCAATTTTTTTTATTTACTTTGCAGCTTGATTTATAAAATGCAGTAAACAGTCTTTATAAACTGAGGTAAAGAAACATGAATATGGCAACACAAAGTGATAGAACAAAATGTGCAAAACTATAACCATGTTTACTACGCATAAGTACTGAAAGCTGTTCACACATTGCAGATTGTCAGATTCACTTATATATTTAGTCCCCAAAATGAAAACGGTATTTATTGAGATTTGCATCATTGATGCTTACATTTTATGTTTTACATGAATTGAAATGAAATATATATTATTTAGAAGAATGCCATTAGACAACAGAGAGTTTCTTCAGTGTTAAACTATTACTATAATATGACCCATTTAATTTACGTCTTATTCTTGGAGACTGTGGATGTATGATAAAGCATTTAAATAAAATGGAGTCTTGCTATGGAAATTTTAAATAACTCAGACAAAGTCAGGTGAAACAAAAACAGTTTGTCTCATGTTTGCAAATGCATTATATTATGAACTGTAAGCCATTTCCATTTGGCTAAAATGGTTCATTACTTGCACACACTCATCTATATATCTGTGCATGTGTGTGTGTGTGTGTGTGTGTGTATATATATATATATATATATATATATATATATATATATATATATATATATCAAATGCACCTAATAATATATATCAAATGTACCTAATATCTTTTTAAACCAAGTCACCAAAATCACCAGATATAAACAGGCTACACCTGACCTAGGCTGCACTGATTGAATACCATCTAGTGAGAATGCTACATCTAGCAAAAATACTCTGGTCAGTTACTGTCTCCCACTCTTAGATCAATAACTTTAGTAAGGATGTATTGTGCTTGGGAAACAGAAACTCTCTAATCTTCCCAGAAACCACTGCATAGATTGATACATTTCTACTTCTTCCTAGCCTAGTTAATAAAATAAGGATGGTCCCGCCTCCTATGAAGTCAACTAACCTTAGCAGATAGGTGTTTAAAATGATATTATTGTCCATGTGAAAATGACAGTGACATTTTTTTAACTGTATGACATATTATCATTGAATAATCACAATAAAATAGCAGTTTTGTGCAAATAACATTTTAAGACAACACAACAGTCTTTTGATCATGTGATTTAAATGAAAAAGGAGTACTGGAACACTACTGTTAAAGGACCGCATGCTGACAATTCTATAGCAGTTAAATAAGGTAATGTGAACGGAACAAATGATTCCTATGTTTAGGCAGCTTTTGAGTGGAAGATTTCTTTTCTGGCTAATGATGTTTCTAGATAACAGTATCAAAACACATATACTATAGAGCATGCCAGGCATGCTTATTTGTGTTTAGTGATTGTTATGCATGTTTGTAGAAGCAGCACTTACACAGATGATAACTGTTCATAAATGCAACAAAGGACATACACAACCCCTCTGTGTCATTGTCTAGAGCCTTAAACAGCTCCATAGGAGAATGACAAATATTATGTGGAAAGCATATAGTTAGATAACTCATATTAAAGAGCTTCAATACATGCCAGTGGTAAGTAGAATAGTTTAAAAGCAGTTTAAAAGCAAGTACAATCTAGCTGCTAATGTTTGATTTATACCAACTGTTTCTATTCACTGCATGTCTAACCCAGTCATATAAATATTTTTGTGTATGTAAACAACTCCCACAATAGTTCATTTTACAGGAAACATATTTCATGCTGCATAAGAACAATTAACTTAGATTCCATTTTGGTGCTTCTGTTTTTATGGTTTGTTTAAAGCAATCATACTAAAGTGAAATATCGATGCACACTGTATATTTTATAAGAGGAAATAATCATTCTGATTAACAAACCTGCCATCTCCAGTTTGTGCATTTAATTGATTTTTTTTTTCATAACAGCAGGGAAAGTATCTTAAAAATAAATGCTGAACTGCACACCAAAAGTTTTCTTGTTGTCTGTGATACAGCACAGATTGCAACCATGTCAGAAAATCTGGTACTGTTGTTAATGCCATGCCATTCAGCTTTTTGGCTTTCCAAAGCCCAATCTGTGCCGCACTTATGAATATCTTACTTCTGTGCTGTCTGAGTGACATATGGAATGTTTGGATAAAACAGCTGATCTGTCCTGATGACAGCTCTTAACAGAAACTTTACATTTTAAAATAGTAAATTTGGAAAAAAATCTGAATGCATGTGTTATTGAAGCAGAATTAAATGAAATAATGAGACCAAACCATTGCTTATTCTCATGCAAACCACAGATCAAGCTGAATATGAAGATTATTCAGTGCAAATTAAACACAAAGCATTATATTCACAGTTATATAATATGGGATTTAACTGGGAGTTTCTTTTTGCTTTCTCTTCATGCTTTTTTTCAGAAAGTTATCTATGATAACTTTAACAAAATTTATTGTATCTCAAAATATATTGCAGGTGATACATGCAAGAAAGTCATGTAAAGTTAATAGGAATAACAAGGCTGTTATGACTTTAAGTGTCCATTAGTTATAACTTTTTATTTGTAAATGGCTTTTTAAAAGGTATACAACATTGTTTATTTATGATTATAAGATGCATTAGACTAGTATTAGTCCTACCACTATACTTCCAGTGTGTTCATTTCCGTGGGACAAGCATTACTAGAGACAGATCCTGTCAGAAGAGTTTGAATTCAGGGTTTCTTGCATAACACCTTCAAAGAAAAGTGAAGGCTGATGACATAATGAGAATAATGTCTCTAGTTTTTTTTTAACCATCCAGTTAAACATTTTACAGAATCATGGCTCCTGGTGATAAATTATCAAAATGATTAGACATTAAAAATAAATTCATATTTAGATATTAAAATTCACAATTTTTAGTGTAGCTCTTAACTGTAGTGTATTTTAACTGTATAAGGCTTTATTTTTTCCTAAAATCAATCCAAATTTAATAAATTAAGAAGCCCTTATTTTATTTATGTCAAAAACTACAAGGAAATTAAACCAGTAGAATGCTTTCATGCATAGCCGGCCTTAAGCATAGGCCAACTAGGCGGCCGCCTAGGGCACCGCTTTAATAGGGGCACTTTTCCAGTATTTATTTGGTGTAGGTAGACCAGGATGGGGCACTGGGTGGTGTGGTGGGGTGTGCCGTGGTGCCCTTTTGCCTAGGGCACCAGTTGACCTAAGGCAGCTCCTGCTTTCATGCACATATTTACCATGATTAGAGTCACTGAAAAGCAAAAAACAGAGTGGCCAATATCAGTTATACGATGTTGGCTCATTACTATTCAAAAACGTGCATGTTGATAGGTCAGAATAATTAGAGTGCCCATTGTAAATGAAGCATGTACAAACAGAGAAAAGTCCTGTTGCTGAAGCACCATTAAGTGGCCTAAGTTCTTCTATTAGTATATCATACAGAAGTATTAACTATGCAGATTTTTGCCTCATATTTTAGGTCTGTTCCTCATAAAATTTGTGTTTTTTTAGATAAATCACTAAGAAATGTAGCCACTAAATAATGAGGCACATTTCAGTTTCAGACTTCATATCCTTCAGACAATGCATAATTATACAAATCTTGCTATTCTCATAGCTTTCTTAAGTTTAAAAGAACAACATTTACTAGCAGTCCTTTTTTTGGTCCTTTGTCCCCTCTCTATTTAAGGCGTTGCCCACATTTCTTGAGCTAACAGGTTGAGAACTGCATAGGGAGGGCAGAGCAAATACAAGGAAAATCAGGCATGTTTCGTAAAATTAAAGAAGCATGCCTGATTTTCCTTGTATTCCTGCCCCATCTCTCTCATACCTCTAGACTGTCCATATTTTATAATGAAAAAAAGAAAATAAACAGCAGTGGAGATCTTTCTTTCTCTGTTGCTTCAGTAGAAACACGAAACCACACACAAGTATTTCCTATTTAATTGTATGCAGTGAAGTACCCACTTGACTCTGATGATGCCTGGATAACAGCGGCTAAAGCGCTTAGTCTGGGGTGCTTTTCACTTTTATTTCAGTACATTAAAGGATCATTTTCATTGTGGAACATGACGGTTTTAAGTGTGGTTTTGTGTTTCTACTGTGGTCACCGATCATTTTCTGCGATTCGTGGGCTGATTTCCTGATTACTTTCTTTGTTGCTTGTTTTCCACAGCACCGATGCAATGTGCAAGCATGGGAATGTCATCCCCATATGCATTCACAGTACATCAAGAAACGTGGAAGACCACTGAAATAATGCAGAGGAATATCACGGTGCCATTATATAAAGATGTTATTTAAGAAAAGCAAGCAAAAGTACAGCCTCAGTGGGCCCTGAAAATATCCCAGGATGCCTTCTAAATAGATTAAAATGTTACCTATCAGGATCTCTTGAGTCACTTTTCAACCATAGCCTCAAAATGGGCTTAGTATCATGACAATGGAGAACTGCCACAGTTTTCACTTCACAAAGGTGGACTATGCAAACTGCAGATCTATTAGTTTGACTAGTATAATATGCAAAGCTATGGAATGAATTATTAGGGAATTGTTGAACAAAGACATAGGCAACCTTCAGACACCAGATCCAACACATTCTGGCTTTGTCAAGGTAAGGTCATGCATACTAAACTTGGTGATTTTCTGTGAGAAGGTTAGCAAGGCAATGAATGAAAGAAGAAGAAAACAGTGCATATGGCTTACTTGGACATGGCTAAGGTGTTCAGAGCAATACCCCACTTGGGTATAGCTGGTAAACTTTACAAACTGGGCATAAACCTCTACAGGATCATAAGATCATAGGAGGTTACTAGGTTAATGGCCCTAGGGCCCTTACAAACTTAACCAAGTTTTACCTTATTTGCACGATCAGCACCTATCACCCCTGTCCAAGATAGACAAAGGTGGAACCCTAGGGTCCTTACAAGCATAGCCAAGTTTTACATTATTTCCATGATCAGCACCTGCCACGCCTGTCCAAGAGGGACAAAGGTGGAACCCATGGAGTGAATTTATGGTTACCTATCCAATCATCCAGATTGTGTTTGAAGATGGCCAATAAGGTGTTCTGCTTGACATGAAGTGGGAGTCTGTTTCAAAGGTGTGGTAACCTCTGGGAGACAAATCTGTCCCTCCAGCAGGTTCTTTTAATGTCACATACCAGGTTAAGGCCATTAGGGCAAGTAACCCATGTACCATTTGACTTATGGATATGCAGCATTTCCAATAAAGCAGGGTCAAAGATTGCCTTATATGCAAGGCATAGATCGCCTTTGACTAGCCTGTATGAAACAGAATAAAGCTACAGTGATTTCAGGTGATCCACATAAGACAGATGCTTAAGACCTTACATTTTCCTTGTGAGGAACCTTTGTGGTCTCTCCAATTGCTGCAGGTGCTTGGAAGGGTACATATCAAGAGGGGCATTGTACTCAATTATTGGCCTGAAGAAAAGAGTACAGAGAGGTATAACTTCTTTTTTTCTGGAGACAATGCCCTTACTTATGAGATTAGCAACATAGAAGCCCTTCTTACTGTGGAGACATGGTGATTAAAGGTAATGTTGCTGTCAACCTGTGTGCCCAAGTCTCTCACCACTGAGCGTGTACTTATGGTGTTGTTATTGATGTGGTACATAGCAGGAACATCACTCTTACTGAAAAGGATGATAATACATTTTTTTTGCATTGAGTTTAAGGCCATGAATTTGGCACCAATCATTTATTTGTGTAAGACCCTTTGTAGGATGTTGACATTGTTTGGAGATTTTATGACCGCTCCCAGTTTGCAATCATCAGCAAACTTTGTCAGCCACAGATCATTAGTTTTAGCTTACACTTCAGATAAACAGATTCCAAACAGTAGAGGTCCTAGGACTGATCCCTGTGGAACACCACTGGTTACAGGTCTGCTGTTTGAGGTGGATTCCCCTATTTTGACTATATGGGTTCTATCAGTGAACCAGTTAGTGACCCATCTAATGATATATGGGTTGATATCTAGCTGGGTGAGTTTGTCAATTATGCCTGAGTGGGAAATAGTGTCAAACACCTTGGCTAAGTCTAGATAGCCTATATGCACAGATTTCCCCTTATCAAGGGCCTTGGTCACTGTCTCGAAGAAGTCCACCAGGTTTATCAGGCATGATCTCCCTTTAACAAATCCAAATTGAGTAGGATCAAGTGTATAGAAGTTATTAATATCTTTGTTAATAAGGTCCATGATGATTCTCTCCATGACCTTGCAGATAAGGCTAGTGAGACTGATAGGTCTATACTTCCTGGGGTCAGTGGAAGCACCACCTTTGTGCAAGGGGATAATGGTGTCCTTTTTCCATTCAGCTGGGATGATGCCAGTGCTTAGACTATGATTGAAAAGAGTACCCAATGGCATTGCTAATTGTTGTTTGAGCCCATGTAGGATGCAGCCTGGGATGTTATCAGGTCCCATGAATACTGTGTTTTTGACCTTGGAGAGGGCATTCACAACCTGCTCTTTAAAGATACAGGGTAGAGGACAGGTGGTAGGGATGTCATGTAGTACATGTAGCAGAGACAGAGGAGTGAAATTTTCACAGAACCTGTTGGCTAACGGGTTAGCAATGTCCACAGGCTTGGTATATGTGATATTGACTACCAATTATGTGATTATATTGACTACCAGTCTGGCACAAATCTGCTCCTTTCCTTTTAGGTTATGGCTGTAACTAAAGAGCGCCTTATGGTGGTCCTTAGTTGAGGAAGCTAATTTGGATTCATAGTTAGCTTTGGAGGATTTCACAACAAGTCTTATTTGTTTGTTTAAGCTGAGGAGGGAGTGTTTCCAGTTTAGGGCTTGCTCCTGCTTACTCATAGACAGAATTTCTTCCTCTTATTGTAAAGCCTATAAATGGCAGTTGTCTACCAGACAAGTTTCCTCTTCCATGAGGAAGCTTGTTTTGGTCCTATTAGGTACGTTCGAGTCAATGCTGTTGTTCATTTGTGTAGAAATCGGCATAATTGCCAGTTCCATTTGAGGGAGGAGGTGCAATGAAGCTATTTATACCATCCCATAAGAGGTCATATTCTGCTCTGGAGAAGCTTTTTAGTTTAGTTGGTGGGGGGGGGGGGGATCAGGAGTGATAGTTACTTTGAATGAGACTGATATGTTGTTCTCACCAGGGAAGATCTCATAGTGGGGGTGCTATAGTGGTCCCCCATATTGGAAAGCACCAGATCCAGGATGTTGGCACCCCTTGTGGGAGTGTCAACTAGCTGGTCCAGAGCATTGGAGTTAACGATATTGAGGAACCTTTGGGCAAGTGAGTTTGTGCACGAGTAAGTTATCCAGTCAATGGATGGGTAGTTAAAGTCACCCAAAAACATGGTGTTCGGATGTATCTTGATAGACTCAAGTATATCCAAATAGGCAGAGTGGGTGGCCTGATACATGGAGGAAGTCCTGTAACTGGCAATGACTTGAATAGGTATCCTACCTATAGTTAATTGCACCTGAAGTATCTTCATGGAATCATACTGTCTAACCAATCTGGAGGTGTATTTATATTTAATGAATATTGATGCACCACCACCTTTAGTTTTCATGCCTTCTATTTGTGGTCTGAATGTGTGGAAGGAGGTGTAGCTTGATTATGGCTGGGGTGCTCTCCCCAGCCTTGAACCAGGTCTCCATGACAGCACAAATGTCTATGTCTTGCAAGGTGATGACTGCTTCCAGTGAATGCAGTTTCATGTTAAGGCTTTTGCATTTAGCAGCAAAACCTTGAGGTTGTTTTTAGATGGAGTTCTTATGTTGGGAATTTTGTCCTTGAGACATTCCCTAAACAATCACTATGGGGTTGGCAACAGCCTTGGCCAGTAGCCAAAATCCCAGACGTGACAGATGAAGGCCATCTCTGGCAAAGCATAACTTGCTGGATTGCCATCTGGCACCCAGACAGGACCAAGGAAGTCAGGATTGGTGAGACCATCTCCACAAGAGACCAGTTACCTGTGAAGTACCTCATGGCTCTCTACTGGGACTGTTCCTATTTGGTATTTACTTCTCAGATGTAAAGGCTAATGTCAAGGGCCTATGGCTGACTAAGTTCACAGATGACTGCAAATTAGGAGCTATTATAGATTCCCCCATGACAGAAACATCTTACAAAAGGGTTTAACACAGACAAATGACTGGTGCTAAAGTCACAGACTAAAACTCAATGTCAAGAAATGCATCATAATGCCTTTTTGGAAAACTGCCAACCAAGGTAATTATTCCATTGTTAAGACTCCACTAAGAGTTGACCTCATAGTCGAAGATATGGGAACATATGTAGATAGTAATCTGGCATTTAACCAATATGTAGCCAAGGTAGTAAGGAAATAAGTCTATATTGCCTGACATATAAGTAAGGGTATGGCATCCAGGTCCAGCAAAGTCATGGCACACTTTATTTGTCCCTTATCAGACCCATCATTAAGTATAATGCCTCATTTGGCATGTACCTGACCAGACGTGAAACAGTTGTAAAGCCCACAAAGGTACCCTACCAGGAGAATTTAGGTATAAACACATTGCCCTATATGGATCTCCTTAAAGCCCTGTTTCTATACTCTCCTACAGGCTACTGATTGGTGATCTATGGGGTCTATATTAAATTAGTGAATGCTTAAAAATGTGAACGCTGATTTATCAACCCCATGTAAGCAAAAGCTTACAATCCCAAACAGTCGTAACAGCAATTTTATTCCCAGGGAAAAAAAAATCGCTGTTCCACAAAAAAATAAAAATAAAAGTCAAATCTTCAAAACATTACATAAAGTGGGGGGCTTTGCCCCCCACATGCTCCTACTTAAATATACCAACTCTGAGATCGCACAGCAGTGACGAAAACATCAAAGTAATGGACGCTGCCAAGCGATTTCTTTCCCAGGGAAAGAAATCGCTTATATGCCGTTTCACTATTTTGCTGTTTCGTGCTTTCAAGTTCGATCAAGCCACGTTCAAAGGATTGAGTCTTCGATTATATAATAGGAATCCAATCTATGTCTGGCTTGCAAGGCATTCTTGGATCCAGCTTTGCTGGACCTTTTGCATATTCATAAAATGAGCAGCATCAGAACCACTAGATCCAATGATTTAAATTTTGCATGAGACATAAATAAGACATGTTGGCAAAACAAATAGGTATCTCAGAGGATCCTCATGCTCTGAAACAGGTGCTCAATCCTTGTGAATCAGAGTCCATCCCTAACCCTATTTAAGTGTAACCTTTTCCAATGGAAGGGAAGTCAGAATTTCACCCTGGGTCTGGCCCCCATGTCTCTGATACACACAGGCAGACAGTAATGTCTAAACTAGCATACTGCTCATAGCCCTTAGAAACTTCCTAACTAATGTACCCCCTCCTAATAAATGGCCATGATACACAGGGACACAAATGGGTTGTATTGCATGGTTGAGCTTATAAAGGCCCTCCCTGATAGTCATTATCCTAGCAAATACGTATGAACCTATGACCCCATGAAGGTGTTACATTCAAGTTTAATATTCTGTTTATTTTCTCTAAAGTTAGAATTTATTTTTCTGGATTCCAGGACTTACAGTTATAGGTATTGCACTTCTAAAAGGGAACCCTTAGAAACTATACCAGCACTATACTACAGCACAGACCCATTCATTTTATTTTTATGACATGGCATTTTTGGCTAACCCTAAAGAATTACTATAATTGCACAGCAGTCTGGCAGTTAGTAAAGAAGATTATGGCTTGGTTTTCTAATGAACTGTTTCCTGTAGTCAAGAGTACAGAGTCTGATACTTTCTGCTTACATTTTCCTACAGTGTGACTATGGGCATTTCATTTAACAGACAGTGTTCCCAGGCCCTCAAATGGGGCACTCATATCCAGTGGGCTTAGCTATTAAAAATTAATGAAATTAAAAACGAATATATATTACCAAGTAATGTAGGATACCAAACACATTTTAGTTCTGCACTGATAACCATGCTTGTTCATCAGCTCAGTTTGGGGGAAAATGAGTAATAGTACCAACCACGCTAGTAAAAATAAGCAAATAATCAAACAAATAAATAAATATGTCCACAAATATCTCTGTTTGTGAGTAACTTCATTTGCTGTGGAGAGAAGGCCAGTTATGTCATTCTACGCTATCTGTACAGTATACAGGGTAACTCAAGAGTGCAGCCTTTGGAAGACTTTACTATAACACTACAGTCAGAGCATGTATGCTGGAATAGGCCAGAAGCGGCATTTTTGATCTTATTTCAAAGTCAGAAAGCAAGGAAGTACTTTATTTTTTTCTGCACTTATTGTCACCAGTTGATTTCTGCATTTTTTATTGGTATTTAAAAAGTTTTTTCTAATTTTATATATTTTTGCTGGAATTTGAAGTATTGTTTTTTTATAGTTTTCTGACTGATTTATTAAGTCCTGGATTTTTTCTCTCCATTTTAATTACTTTTATCTTAGTTAATGTCTGTGCAGTTGCTTGACTGGTTTATTAACTCCTATAGTGTTGTGCCCTCTGTGATAAACCTACATTTTTTCCCCTCCATTTGCAACTTAGTTAATGTTTCAGCAAAGTGTTTGTCAAGTGTTTGGGCAGTTTGAGACACAATAGTGACTATTCTGTGGGAGAGGAGTAGCAAACAGACCTGAACTCAACAGAAGCAGTTACTTTAGTCATAGTTTTACTCTTAGGAAGCCTAGATGAGCCATACCCAGGGGCATACTGCTGTAAGGTACGGTTTCTCACTTCGGGGCCAAATGAAATTACCTCAGCTATTTCTACCTTACTCAGAGCCCCAATAGTATTTATTTAATATATTGCAATTTTTTTTTTAGAATGAATTTTTATAATACCACCCTCGTGCAAATTTATTAAAGGAAAGAAGCAATCAAGCAAATCGAATATAATAACATAAGTCTAAACACCCAAGCCCCACCTAAAACAAATCGAATATAATAACATAAGTCTAAACACCCAAGCCCCACCTAAAACAAATCGAATATAATAACATAAGTCTAAACACCCAAGACCCACCTAAAACAAAACGAATATAATAACATAAGTCTAAACACCCAAGCCCCACCTAAAACAAAACGAATATAATAACATAAGTCTAAACACCCAAGCCCCACCTAAAACAAAACGAATATAATAACATAAGTCTAAACACCCAAGCCCCACCTAAAACAAAACAAATATAATAACATAAGTCTAAACACCCAAGCCCCACCTAAAACAAATCGAATATAATAACATAAGTCTAAACACCCAAGCCCCACCTAAAACAAATCGAATATAATAACATAAGTCTAAACACCCAAGCCCCACCTAAAACAAAACGAATATAATAACATAAGTCTAAACACCCAAGCCCCACCTAAAACAAAACGAATATAATAACATAAGTCTAAACACCCAAGCCCCACCTAAAACAAATTGAATATAATAACATAAGTCTAAACACCCAAGCCCCACCTAAAACAAAACGAATATAATAACATAAGTCTAAACACCCAAGCCCCACCTAAAACAAAACGAATATAATAACATAAGTTTAAACACCCAAGCCCCACCTAAAACAAATCAAATATAATAACATAAGTCTAAACACCCAAGCCCCACCTAAAACAAATTGAATATAATAACATAAGTCTAAACACCCAAGCCCCACCTAAAACAAAACGAATAAAACGCAACTCCGCCCCTTGGCTAACAAAGGACACCAAAACACTTATGCTAGAAAGAGACAAGACCTGGAAACTTTACAACAAAAATAAACACCCTGCTACCCTCCTGAAATCTAAGCAACTCAGCAATCTAACCAAAAAGAATGTTACAAATGATAAAAAATCTTATTACACTAAACTGCAGGCTACCCACTCCAAAAATCCTAAACAGTTCTGGAACTCCATCATCTCTCTTTTGCACCCTGGTACCATTTAACTCCTTCTTTATCAACTCTATAGCTGAACTTATTAAGACCTTCCCCAACCACATCTCCTCCCCTCCTCCCAATCCCACTTCACATTCCTCTCCTCAACCCTCCACTCCTAACCCCCCCACACTTTTCATCTAAAACCCATCTCAACCTCCTACATCACTTCTTTCCAAATTTAAGCCATGCTCCAATGCCCCTGACAATATTCCCTCACTTGTTCTCAAGCTCTCCGCAGATGGTATCGCCATCCCCATCAGCATTCTCATCAATAGAGCTATCCAGGAATCTTATGTCCCCAAGTTATGGCATGCTGCCTTTATCTTGCCCCTCAACAAAGGAGGCAAAAATAATAGCATTTCTAACTTTTGACCAAAAGCAATTCTTTCCCCAATTTCAAAAATCCTTGAAAAATGCATCCACCTGCAACTCATGCCCTACCTCATCAATAATCAACTGCTCACCCCTACACAACACGGCTTCCGTCCTGGCCATGGTACAATAACTGCTCTCCTCTCTTTTTTAGACATAGTTAACCATGCCTGTGACTCTGGAGAAATTGTCTCCACTGTCCTTCTCGATCTATCCAAGGCATTCAACACTGTCTCCCATACCCATCTTCTGAATCACCTTTCTAACTTCAAACTCTCCCAAAAATCCCTTACATGGTTTAAAAGTTATCTCTCTGGCAGATCCCAGGCTGTGAAATGGCAAACTGGTACCTCAACCTTCCTATCTACCCCAACCGGGATTCCCCAGGGGTCTATACTCAGACCAATGCTCTTTAATATATTCATCAATGGTTTTCCCACTGTGATTCCAAACACTCAAATAGTGCAATATGCAGATGACTCCACTTTAGTCTGCTCTGCTCTTAGCCTTCCTGAGCTACAGGCAAAAACCCAACTGGCCTTTCCAACTACAGAGAACTGGATGCTTCAAAACCACCTTTATGGCAATAAATGCAAAATCCTTCTTTTCTCCCTCTCAAAAGCCATCCCTCACGACAAACAATCCTTCAATATCATCAGTCATACCAACTCCACTATTGAGGTTGTTCGTTTTGCTAAACGTCTTGGGGTTACCATTGATGAACACCTGAAATTCAATACGCATGTCCAACTAAATATTAAGAAATCCCATCAGAAACTTGGTATGCTATACAGAAACTCTCACTTTCTCTCTCTCCTTCTACAAGGCAAACTCTCACCACTACCTACTTACTACCATCACTACTGTATGGTGCTGCACTACTAACCAACCTCTCTTCCACCATCTCTGCAAAACTAGAACTATGTTACAACAAAATCTCTAAATTCGCTACTAAATCTAACCACTCCTCCCACCATTGTACCTCTCTCCACATGCTAAACTGGCTAGAGCTTCCCAACTATCTTGACTTCCTCCAACTCACTACAGCCCACAAATTAATCTTTAAACCTACTGCATGCCCTGCTTTAACAAATATCTTACCATTTTACACACCTCACAGACCCATAAGATCTGCCCAACTAAATCTACTTTCTGTATACAAACCAAAACGTCCCGCTGACCAGTTTCTCCTATCCTTTTCCTTAGCCAGAAAATGGAACTCTCTCCCACCCTCACTACTAATCTATAAAAACGTTGAACACTTCAAATCCCAGCTCCATTCCTACCTCTCCTATAATTGGAAATGTAATTGCACTCTACCTACCTAATCCTGCTATTGTTTCTTACACATGTACTTCCTCATGTACCTCTACACCTGCTGTTTTTCCTCTACAGCTACCTCTCTCTGAATCTAACATAATATAACATCAAAACCTTGAATGTATATAATGTAAATACTGTACATAGCTTACTATCTCTACTCTCTCCATATCTGGGAATATTTCTCTTTTCTACCTACATATAAGGTTGATACTAAGAGATTATGCTAACTAGCTAAGATAATCATCTCTGCCATTTGTGTGCTCCACTTTGCTACTAAACAACTGCCTCTTTCTCCACTGTACATCTGCCTCTCTCTGCTTGCACCAGAATCTATTTCTACTAAACCTCCTTCTCTACTGCTCAACTCCCTCTCTCTTCTTTCACCACAGTCTTGAATGTATACATAGTGCACAGTACTTTCCACCTTTATTTCTCCCACATTCTACAAAACCTATACTTACTACTATCTTTCAAATATTCAGTCTTTGCAACTACTAACAGAAGATTTAAAATATTGATAGATTTTAGCATTTTGTTCAGATTATTCTGCTGCGTCAGTTCAACTATATGCTGTGCAAATGGCTCTCTAATCAACTATGTATGTATGTTATGAAGAGTGTTAATTTTTTGCATTTGTAATTTGCTACATCTCAGTATATAATTCTACATTTGTTTTTTTAAATAATTATATGTTTGATTTACTTGTATTTAATGCGGAGCTTTTCTCCCCAGGCCTCCACTGAAAACGGGCTCTTTGAGCCCAGTGGACCTCCCCGGTCATCAAACTGGAAATAAATAAAATAAATAAATAAATAAATGATATCCCTATTTATTGAACTAAATGATGGGTCTGGCAGCTTGGACTCACCCAGTTGCTAGCATCATAGCAATCAGTATACTTAGACAGTGCAGTATTAGGGTGATGCTCAGAGGAAATTAACTGTTACTCAGTCAATCATAAATCATCTGTGAGAGATGCAAATATTAGACTAATTTGGAGGCATCACTCAAACATATAAACACAGTATGTGAGTATATCTCCATTCACAGCACCTCATTTGAATATATGGTAAGTTATCATACAATGAGGCTGTAAAGGTCAAAGAAATCTATGATTCAGTCGAAATCAAATACTGCAATATATACTATTGCATCCATAGATGACATTCATCAAGACAAAAACTCGCCTGAAACCCAGTACATCTGTACTTTCTACTCATAAAAATGTATTGTGGTTGGTGATTCCATAGTTAGTCACACAGACGCTATACCCACAAGGCTGAATTAAAATATGGTGAAGGTAGATTGTCTTTAAAGTGTCAAGATCTGTGATGTTTCAAGGGCCTGCAAAGACCATTAAGGTGAACACATTTGATGATGAGGTAGTCTATGTGGATATAAGAAATCTAGCATGCAAAACCCTGAGGGATGTGCGGAGAGACATTTCCAATCTCTCTATGTATGTCAAATGCAGGAAAGACTCTGCTACTAAGCAGAATCCTTCCTTCTTCAAGAATAATGCTGAAATGCAAAGAAAAGGTGATTGGCTGAAATCATGATGTCATTCAAGGGAGATCCAGTGTGATGTCAGCTTGTGAAGAGTTGTGAGTGTCACAGTCATACTTGCTTCACCAAGAACTGCTCACACCTTCTATTTCAAGGCTTCTGCATGCAGGATAAAACCCATGCTACTCCACAGTGCCTTTTTTAGACAGAATTCAGTTAATGGATATTCCAACTTAAAAAAAAATCAAAACAAATCAAGCACCAGACAACCTTGAGGTGGAGCTGCTCAACACTAGGCATGAATAACAAATTGTCTGACATCAAGGCTGCATTTGTAACACATTCATGAATGTATTTTTACTGAAATTTGGTTTAAAAGTGCAGAAAGCTCTCCCTCCATGCCAAGATTTTGCACCTATCATGCGATGGCTTATCCATGTTTGTTAAAGACCATATTACCTCAAACCAGATTCTTGAGACCTACAAATGGAACTTACAGTGGCTGAAATCATGCTAAAAATAAAACCAATAATCAAATGTTACAGGACCGTCTCAAAATGTTACCTGAAAATGATGTTTGTTTCCTAAATATGATTGATGAACTTCAAATATACAGGCATGCCATCATGCTGGGAAGGTTTATCTACATGCCATCATCCTGGGAAGTTTATCTACATGCCATCATCCTGGGAAGGTTTATCTACATGCCATCATGCTGGGAAGCTTTACCTACCTAGAGATAAACTGGAATACCTATATCTCAAATGTGGTTATGCCCCCAAATTACTATATTTCATAAACAAGAATTCATTGGACCAAATAGTCAAAGAACCCACTAGTTGACACTATTCTTGGCATCATTCTTATAAATATAGCATATATCTGCACAATCCCACTCGTATTCTCGTACCCAGTTATGTCTGACCATAAACTGGTAAACGTCTCCTTCAAAATCTCCAAACCATCAGATACAACTACCTCAGTATGCACAGACTTCAAATGTACTAACTTCTTACAATTCTGTGCTGAAGATTCAAAATTCAAGTACAATTGTAATCCCCAAATGTTGACACAACTAGTCATTACACAAATAATGTTGTTGATCACCCAGATAAATGCATTAAAATGATAGCCCCTACCAAAATAATCAAAAATGGAATTTTAACAGGAAACCAGTCCAGTGGTCCACATGTATAAATAAGCAATACAATAAAAAAACTTCTTATAACATACAATAAAACTAAAACCCACAAATCAAGGTCAACATGAAAAAAAAGTAACTCATCATTGCTAAAGAGCACTTGCAAAAGGGACTTTTTAAAACAAAAAAATGCATTCTTCTTGAGACCTGATAGCACATGGGGCTGCCAGCTGAACTGCACCAAACAAGCACCGATAGACCAGGTACTCTCCCTAACTTAAATCACTGAATTTATCCCTGATGTATGGTGCATAGTAGTTGTGACGTCACTTCACAAGGACTGCTCCACCATAAACCTTGGAAACTACAGACCCAGTAGTTTGGTTAGCCTTATCTGCAAGGCCATGGAATAGATCATAACTGACCTGATAAGTTAAAATATTATTTTTTATAAGACTTAACCCTTAGTAGTTTAGCTTTGTGAAAAATACCCTGTCTAACTAATCTGGTAAACATCTTTGAGAGGTTAAAACAACCAGTAGACAGTGGTATTCAATCTACACAGCATATCTTGACCTCACCAAGGCTTTTGATACCACATCAGATACTAACATAATTAACAAACTAAATGCACTCCATACTCATTCTTTTGTAGTTAGGTGGATGGGAAGTTGGCTGAGAGACAGAACCCACACAGTAAGGGTAGCAGGTGCATCATAAAAAACACGGAGGTCACCAGAGGATTCCCTCAGGGATCCAGGATAAGACTTCAGCTATTCAACATATACTTCTTTGATCAGCAAAGCAAAAGTGGGGATCTCTGGTTAACCACATTTGTAAATGATTGTAAACTAGGTGTCATCCCCAATCCCCTTCTGACATGCAGAAGCTGCGGTTTATTCATGTAAATAGCTGGTGTGCAGAAAATGGATGAAAGCACAATGTTAAAAAGTGCAATATTGTAGATTTTGTAAAACAATCTCTCTACCCAGTGTATAATGTAGAAAACATTGCACTCAAATGAAGATGATATGAGAAACCTTGAAACATGAATAGGTGATTCCCGCTCCTTCGATCATCATGCTGCAACAACCGTTAGGAAAGTATTTTTGTCTGGTGCAGCTGATCACAAAGTGCATCTCCTCTGGATCCAAACAAGTCCTTAGAACATTATATTCCCATTGATCAGGCCCATCGTAGAATACAATGCTCTCTTTGGGATCAAAGCCAGATCCAGGACTAGGAGATCCAGACAGTTGCTGTGGCTTGCTCATTTGGTGGTGGTGGTGGGGGGGGGGGGTTGTTGGCCGTGGGGGGGCATTCCACAACATGTAATTTAAACAATTAAAAAATACCTCTTCTTTAAGGACAAACTCTGCATGTGTGTGTGTGTGTGTGTGTGTGTGTGTGTGTGTGTGTGTGTGTGTGTGTCATTATTACAATGCTCACACAACAATGCAGATTTAAATGTTAGTACTGTCCTCCTTTCACATGGGATTTAAACATGGAGAATTGCCACATGACAAGCAAGCAAACCTTCTATGAGTGTGTGTAATGCCCTAGTTAGGGATGGCAGGTTGTTTAATTAACTTTTTCATGCTGAAATCCTGTACCTTAATTATAGGAGACAACAGCCTGAATCCTGTACACCAAATACCAGACTGTCAGCAGCTGTGCATTTTCATGGAATTACGAGTTTCAAGGGAATAGAAGTTTACTGTTGCTCGTGCTAAGTTTGTTTTCAATGCGCAACTATTTTGTTTATCAAAGAACATCACCAGTGTTTGTGCCACAGAATTTGAAGGCAGTGTTAGTAGCACAACAGATAGCCTACGTGCCTTTGTTACAGGAGGCTCTGGGTTCTACTCCCACACCAAGTAGATGGATTGCTGATACTGTGGTGCTAAGGGAAGATAGGGATACTGTACTCCTGAGTGTGTTCTCATTTGGATGAGATTCTAAGTAGCTATGAACTTGTTGTTTTGCCAAACATTTGCTATTGCAATATTACCAGCTTACAATTTTTTAATGTAATGTGGATAATTTATTCTTCAAGGGCAACAGGCACTAAACACTAAACATGCAGAAGAAACACTGAAATGCAAAGTTGTTTATTTATTTATTTATTGGCATTTGTTTACTGGGAAGGTCCACTGGGCCAAGATGAGCCCATTTTCAGTGGAGGCCCAGGGAGAAAAAGCTCCATAATAATACTAATACAATATAGCAGTACAGCAGCAGAAAAGCACAATACTTTGTAGCATTTAGATACAATGTAACAATAGCAGTACTATGTAGGATTAAGTGTAACAAATATGGACAATTAATCACAGGTGCCAAGTATTAGTTAAGAAAAGTAAATTAGCATGCCAGTAGGCTAGTACACATTACATAATATAGCAATAACCCACGCCTGGGTGTGGGTAATGCTGGATTTACCCACGGTTGGTGTGGTTTGGTCATGAGGGTGAAGCCCGAGTGGCCAAACAAAGCCAACCGTGGGTAAATCCAGCATTACCCACACCCAGAAGTGGGTTATTGCTATTATGCAATGACATCATTTAAGAAAAAAAATCATTACTTTTCTTAAATAATGGCATTGTATAATGCCTCCTTACTGCCCTTCCACAGCTGTCTGATATTCTGCGGCAGTTCTGATATACTGCGCATGCCTACGCAGTACATCAGAGCTGTGGGCAAAAGCAACGGAGAAAGCAAGATCTCCATTACTTTTTAAAAACTGTTGCTCTATGTTAAATGAGTTTAACATAGCGAGACAGCTTTAAAAAAAAGCAACTGAGAATATCCGTTGCTTTTTTAAAGCTGTCTCACTATGTTAAACCCTTTTAACTTAGCAAGACAGTTTTGAAAAAAGCAACGGAGAAAGCAAGATCTCCATTGCTTTTTAAAAACTGTTTCGCTATGTTAAATGAGTTCAACATAGCGAGACAGCTTTAAAAAAAGCAACTGAGAATATCCGTTGCTTTTTTAAAGCTGTCTGGCTATGTTAATCCCATTTAACATGGTGAGACAGTTTTGAAAAAAACAACGGAGAAAGCAAGATCTCTGTTGCTTTTTAAAAACTGTTTTACTATGTTAAATGAGTTTAACATAGCAAGACAGCTTTTAAAAAAGCAACGGAGAATCTCCGTTGCTTTTTTAAAGCTGTCTCGCTATGTTAACTAGTTTAACATAGCAAGACAGTGTGAAGCAATGGAGATCTTGTGTTCTCCGTTGCTGTAAAAAAAAGAGTTATAGTAATGGAAAAAGTCCGGGTGACTGGACCTTTATCCATTACTATAACTCTGATTTACAATGTGCATGCTGACCAATCAGCATGCACGTTTTTGAATATTTTATGGGGGGTCGTTGTATAATTATGCATAATAATGGGATATAAGATCTGATACCTGATCTTGTCATCTCAATATTGAGTTCAGTAGGTATTCCATAAAATATATTTAAAGAAGTTGAGAAACTAAACAATTAAGGTAGTAATTTACAGGTAGAAAGTAGCGACAGACAAAGAAGTAGTTATTGGTGAGAAAAGTGGAGAAAGATGCAGTCAGATTTTAAGAGGTGTAGTATTGTTCCAAGTTTGCCTGTCATTATTGGTTCATAAAAATGTTCAAAACTACAAACTTAAAACTCATTCAAACAAGTAGTGTTGTCTTAAACAAGGAATATAATATAATACAATCAGGAAGGTGAATCAAAGAACACATGCATGCATGCATGGTCCCAGAAATGCGTGCAAGGAGCCTATGGTTTGAAAACAACTCAAAGGCAAACTTAAACCATCATTTGCCAGGTGCATTTTGTTTGAATGTGGGTTTCAATGCCATCTCAATAAATGTGAGTTTCAAGGATAGAGTTTGCTGTTCATGCTGAGTCTGTTTTCATTGTAAGATTGTATTGTTTTGTTTAGCAAATGGCTATCAGTGTTTGTGCTGCAAAATGTAAAATGAAAGTTTTAAATTAAACCCAAATATCTGTAATCATTGCAGAAGCAAGAAAGAAAATAGTGCGTAAACTGACAGGTTTGAACACTGTAGTAAGTGTGGAGAAATAGCCAAGTAATGGGGGGAGTCCAGTACATTACCCTACCTAGACCCCCATTTGACCATGATCTGGCTCTGTTTGAGATGCACCACCATACTAAACATATCAAGCTGTTGGAAAGACCTCAAAAAAGATCATGAACCTAAAAGACCTGAACTACCATGAGAGGCTGGAGGCCGCATTCCGTGTCACTAAAGGTGACTTGCCTTTCAGGTCATTAGGGATCTACCAGACTAAGACATTTTATATCACTGCAAATCAAACAGTTTAACAAACATTAGGTCCAGGCTTCAGCAAGTAATCAAATCACAGTGGAGAAACAGGTTTGCGATGCAATGACAACTTCTTTTCTGGAATAAACTTCCACTCCAGATCAACCAGTGTGACAAACTATCTACCTTTAAATGGAGTAAGACAATTTCAACACCAGTTTAACTAGCTTTTCTCTCCTTGAAAAAGGAGGAATTAGCCTAAGGGTGGGTAACGATAAGGCATAAATGATCATGTTGCCTAGCATTTTTCATTATGGAATACTTTGCCTTCCTCTACCTCTCACCTTGACCAATTAAAAACTTTCAAATCTGCACTACAATACCATTACCTCAATAATCATATCTGCTCCTGTGCACAGTTGTCTAAGCCAACATAAAATGCCACTACCTCAATAATCTTACCTGTTCCTATGCACAGCAGTCTAAGCCAGCATAAAATGCCACTACCTCAATAATCTTACCTGTTGCTGTGCACAGCAGTCTAAGCCAGCATAAAATGCCACTACCTCAGTAGTCTTACCTGTTCCTGTGCACCAGCAGTCTAAGCCACCATAAAATTCCACTACCTCAATAATCTTACCTGTTCCTGTGCACAACAGTTTAAGCCACCATAAATTGCCACTTCCTCAATAATCTTACCTATTCCTGTGCACAACAGTCTAAGCCACCATAAAATGCCACTACCTCAATAATCTTACCTGTTCCTGTGCACAACAGTTTAAGCCACCATAAATTGCCACTTCCTCAATAATCTTACATATTCCTGTGCACAACAGTCTAAGCCACCATAAAATGCCACTACCTCAATAATCTTACCTGTTCCTGTGCACAGCAGTCTAAGCCAACATAAAATGCCACTACCTCAATAATCTTACCTGTTCCTGTGCAGAACAGTCTAAGCCACCATAAACAAAAAAAATTCTCCTTAACCACTTTTTTCCTTTCCTCCTTTATGTAATTTCCTCTCAATCTTCCTAATAACTTTCTGTATATCTACTAACATATTCTAATCTCCCTGTCTACTCCTATGCAATATCTATAGCCTCCTAAGTATGTAAAAAAACAACTACAATCTTTACTTGAAGGCTTTTATTCTTAAAGTACTGTAGTTGAATGTTTTTACAAAGCCTATATTCATTGTCTTTCGACAAAGCCCATGTTTATTATCTACTTTATCTTTAAAAATGTACTCTGTATTTAAAATAAATAAATAAATAAATTGTGGAGCTTTTCTCCCCATGCCTCCACTGAAAATGAATTTCTGGCCCAGTGGACTTTCCAGTCAACAAATGTCAATAAATAAATAAATAATGATTCTATGATTCCAACATATTTTGAGTCAAAGTATGATGGTGGCTGGGAGTCACAGATTAGCACAAGAAATGGTATAATCTCACAATCCTAATTTCTTTTAGTAGCATTAATAGAAGGTAACATTGTTTCAAAATGGAGAGATGTGGATTGTTGCAAAGTTAAATCTGTAAAGTATATTGTCGCATATGGCTAGAATACTGAATAGTATTAATCCAACAATACAAAAAACTAAACCAAGTTTTACAGGATTTTTGGAAAGAAGTTAATATTATGACATTCTCAGTGTTGACTGTTAACTGTCTTCTATCCGCATGTGCTTTTCAGTTTTGTTGGATAATGACAGGGCATTCAAGGCGTAGGCTAAAGGTTCATAGGTTCATAGATAAGTACTAACCTAGCTGGAACTGAGGGCCATTTTAAGCCTAGCCAATTTCTACTTTTGTGCCCAAACTAACTATCCGATTTAGTTAACTATTGGCTTTAACCATCCCATAGTTGATAATTATATATTACCCCAATGAAAATAACTAGATCATATCATAGATAATTTGAGGGGAGACATGCATGGGGCAAAGCATTAAAGAACTGCCTCTGTGCATTAGTAGTACAGGGGGCAGTCCTGTGGTAAATTTTCTGTTTCACATCCATAAATCCAAGTTGCGCTTGATTATGGACAGGGATAAACGTTATCTTATGATATATGGATGGAGAGTCTATTCCAGAGCAATGGTATCCTCTGCGAAATATACCTGCCCCTCCAAGCTGTTCTTTGCATTTTCCAGAAGAAGTTTAGGTTCCTAGAATGTGTATTTCTGATGACATTTGACTTACAGTAAATCAATCAGCACTGGGTTGGAGGATGCCTTTTATGTGAGACCCAGGTCACCTTTTAGCAGTCTGTAGGATATCGTGTATAGTCGCAGGGCTTTGAGTAAGTGCTTGTAGAACATATTGTTTAGGCCTTGTATCCTTTTAGTATAGTGTTTTTGGTTGTGTTCCAGTTGTTGCATTTCTGTGGACAGATACATGTCAAATGGGGCATTATATTCAATGATTGCCTTAATGAGGGCTGAGTAAAGGGGGTACAATGACATCCATACATCTAGACACAATCCCTTTGTTTATAAGCTTTTTAATATAGATGGATGTTCTTACAACAATGGACATATGTTGAGGAAAAGTTAGGTCACTGTCCACATAAGTTCCCAAATCCAATGAAGGTGTATAAGTAACCTTGAAGCCAGACAGGTCAAAACTAAATGGTACATACTTTATAGCTGTACAATCAAACTAGGTAGTAAGGTACAGTAGAAACCAGTTATCAAGCCAACCACTTTAATGATAATGCCAGCTATTATTCAGACTGGTAAAATCTGAATGAATCACATCAGGAACTCAAAAGCCTTTAACATTAGTATCAGTGCATGCTGTACCTTTGCCTGTTAAATTAAACTGTAATGATATTTGGGATAATGGAGTAATAGAATAAAGCAATAACCAATGACATGGTGTGGTATATTGAAGATTTACCCATGGTTGGTGTGGTTTAATCATGAGGATGAAGCCCGAGTGATTAAACAAAGGTGATCATGGGTAAATCTTCAATAAACCACAACCACAGAGTCGGTTATTGCTATTATACAATGACATTATTTAAGAAAAAAATACTTACTTTTCTTAAATAATGTCTTTGTATAACGGTGGATTACTGTTCTTCGGACAGTTGTGGTATGTATACTGCTTCTTCATTTTGATGTACTGCGCATGCGTAAGGGACTTGTGTTCCCACGCATACCCAGTACATCAATGCTTTGAAATGGAAGCAACGGAGAAAAGAAAGTCTCCATTGCTCTGTTTTCTCTTTTTTTTTTTTTAATTATAAAAAAAAGGTTTTGGGCACTTTATACCAACAGAAAAAAGTCCGGGCGACCGGACCTTTTTCAGTTGGTATGTTGTGGGATTTACAATGGGCACGCTGGTTGGACTGGGTCAATCAGCGTGCACATTTTCGAATAGTAATAGGGAGTCATTGTATAATGTTAAATAACAGACAGGATAAAAAATATTGCTTCTAGGATAGAAACAGACTCTGACAATTCCAGATTCAATCACATTAACAACTTTGTTACAGCAGAATATGAGACTGTGTCTGTTTCACGCCCTGTGATCCTTCTGGACAGAAGATGGCAGCCTCAGAATTTACATAGTTATGTTTTTGAAATAGAGAATGTGCTTACTTCCAAGCTGGGTATGGCAAGTTTGGTAATGTTATAGCACAATCAAAGACAATGCACTGGACTAGAAAATGGTTATAAACTCCCAGAATGCCAAATGGTATAGTTATGTAGGGGAAAGAGGGTGCAGAGTAAAATATGGATACCAAAAGATCTTTCCTTCAGGTACTTGATACTTGGTCTGCAAGTGAGAGGTCACTTGCCATACAGGAAAACATTTTTGTTAAGATGCTGTGCTTAACAGAATACCAAAGTAGGAGGTGTGTGTTTTTAATGATGGTTTAAAATGTTAACTGCTAGCAGAGCAAATCATATGTCTAATTATTTATCTAGAGAAGTATACAGCAGTGCAAAAAAAGTGATCCTTTTTTTTCTGCCTGAAAACTGTATCTTTGAAGACAGGTATTTCAGACAAGTGGTTTGAACAATCACATATAGTTTTGCCACATGAATTGGAGGAATACGCGAAAGACCATGGAAATAATCCCAGTGCTCCTAATGAAATATGGATTCCCCTTGCCTTGAAAGATGCTTCTTTGTGAGATACAACACTGTGTTTGTGCCCAGAAGTTCCTTATATTTTATTTATTTATTTATTTTACATTTGTTGACCGGGATAGTCTGACTGGATATATGTCCATTTTCAGCAGAGGCCTGGTGTGAAAAGCTCCAAGATAATAATACACATTGAACACATTGCTAGTTTCAAGCAGACTACAGTCATAAGCAATGCCAGCATTTAGCCCATATAGTACTAACTTATTATAAAACACTTTACAAAACATAACTTTATTTTCAAAGTTATACATACATATTATTACATTCAGAATTTAGACACATTGAACAGCAGTTATACAATTGACACTTCCTGAAATGGTGTGGTAGAAAAAAGTTAGAAGTAGTTGAAGGTAAGGCACCTAAGTAATAGAGAGGTCACTAGTCATGGTTAGTGCAAGGACATAACCAATGAGTTTTGAAGTATTTCTTGAGTTTGTTTTTGAATCAAGTTAGTAAGGATTCTAGGGTCAAGTCATCTGGAAGTCTGTTCCATGTTTTTCCAACAGAGTTGGCAAACAGAGAGTCCCCAGCTGAGTAGTTGGATTCTATGTTTGAACTAAGAGTCTAGTGGATGATCGCAGTGGCCGGGTGCTGGTGTAGGGACTAATAATATTTTTTAGTGCAGGTGTATTTTCTGGTTGGTAAAGGACTTTATGTGCAACTATTAGCTGGTTGAACTGCAGTAGGCTAGGCAGTTCAAGCCATCCTAGGCGATTTAGGTTGTGACAGTGATGTGCCTGGTAGGCTGTGCCAGTAGCAAATCTGGCAATGTGGTTATAGCAGGATGATAGTTTATTAAGATCTGTTTTGTCTAAGTTGGAGAATAGAGGTGAGGTGTAGAGAAGAGTTGATAGTAGATGGGAATGGGCAATTGGGGTTCTAGCAAGTGGAGTAAGGAAAGGTTTGATTCTGTAAAGAGAGCCACGTTTTTTATTAATGGTTTTGATAGTTTGATTGATATGTGCATCAAACATCAGGTTATCAACTATGACACCCTGTAGTTTAGTTTGGGTTATGTTGAAGGATGGCAGAGGGGGGTCCTGCATGTAGGGGAGAAGAAGAGCAGCTTAGTTTTCTTGGGGTTTAGGATTAGGTGTTGATTGGAGAGCCATTTTTCCACTGTATTGAAGGTATTTTGGGTTAAAGTGAATAAAGTAGCTGGTGAGGTGTTAGAACAAATCAAGGTGGAGTCATCTGCATACTGAATGCAGGTAGCATCTGGGATGACTGAATGAAGGTTGTTGATAAAGATGGAGAAAAGAAGGGGTCTTAGCATCGAGCCCTGGGGGACTCCTAATGTGATGGGTAGGTGAGATGATAGCTTGTCCTGCCATAGGACTGCCTGTTGCCTGCCCTACAGGTAGGATTGAAACCACTGGAGTGCATGGTCATTTAAGGAGAAGGCCTTCAAGGTATTTATAAGCATTTTGCGGGCAACCATGTCAAAAGCCTTGGATAGATCTAGAAAGAGTGCTGAGAATAGTTTGTTATTATTGTGGTTGTGGTTAATGACATTAGAGAAAGAAAGGAGGGCAGCAGAAGTACTGTGGTGTGAATTAAAGCCATGCTGAAAGTTGGACAACAGCTTGTTCTGTGTGAGGTAGTGCATGAGCTGTATGTGTACACACTTCTCCATAATTTTAGCTAGAGGTGACAGAATAGCTATGGGTCTAAACTTTGACAGTTCAGTGGAACTGCCTTCTTTATGGAGAGGTATGACATGGGAGATTGTCCATATAGTGGCTACAGTAGCTTCAGATATAGCTCTGTTGATCAAGATTGAGATGGGGTATGCTATGGTGTCAGCAGCCTTTTGCAGATAGTCTGCTGGGAGGAGCCAGGGTGGTGGGTCTTAGTTTCTTAAGCAGGGCATGAATAAGTTGAGTAGGAACAGGTTGGAAGGTAAAGTATGTTTGAGTACCGGGTGTGGCTGCATTAGAATTAGAGCCATTGGGAGAGAGCTGGCTGGCTACTGGAGATTTTTTTGGGAAGCTGAGGGGGGGGGGGGGGTGGAGTGGCAGTTTGGCCTGGATGGAGTAGTTTGTTTATTCCTTCCCAGAACTTTTGAGGTTTGTTTTATTGTTTTTGCAGTAGATGGTAGTAGTGGTTCTTTTTGTCTAAGGTTATGGATTTTTTGATGTCATTCCTTAGCTGTCTGAATCTTAGTTGATCAAGTGGGGCTTTTGTTTATCAGCAGGTGGCCCATGCTTTTTTTCTGAGTGAAATTTTGGTTTTGGCATCTTTAGAAAGCCATGGTGCAATATTAACTTTGGTTCTAATAGAGTGGCAGGGAGCATGGGAATTAAGAATAGCAAGGAATTTGGTGTTAAAGTATACTACTGCTTCATCTAGGGGCAAACTTTTTAGTATTGAACAGTTGCATGCCTTGAGTTCATTTTGAAACTTGGTGAGAATAACATTCTTGTTGTTTCTTAATGTTCTATAGGCGGGTTGGTAGGAGCAATCTACTTTAAGCTTGATTACATAGGTGAGACAATGGTCACTTAGGTCATCAGGCAAAGTGCCTGGTTTATAGGATTGAAGATGGGTATTGACAAGTATCCAGTCTAGGTTACTTTCCTTGTTATTGGGTTTTCCTGTCCTGGTGGGGGAGGTTATGATTTGAGTAAATCCATAGAGGTTTATGTGGGTTGTGGGTGTTTCACAAGAGCAAGTGTTCCAGTCAATGTTGAAATCCCCAAGAACAATTGCTTCTTGGGAGCAGTTATTGGATAACCAATATAAGAAGTCTTCTAAGGTTTCTGTGTTCCTCCCTGGGGGAATGTAGACACAGACAATACATACATGAATGTAGACACAGACAATATATACATGGCATGACAGCAGATTCAGTGGTAGTCAGGAAAACGAAGCTATGTGACTGATTTAGCTGAAATGGCATTTTGGAAGGCTGATATCCTTTAAGGCTCAGAACACTTCCTCTTGTTAACATTGATGGGCATTTGGTGTGTGGACCATGCCTGTGACCATATGGCAAAGCTGTCACTACTTACATATGTGATAATAATAATAATAATACATCATTATGGTATTACTTTAACAGTGTATGTGCCGATATAACTTTATTTAGCTGATTCCCACTGAACTGACTAAGCAGAACCCTTTTTCTAAGAAACACATTGCACTGATGTTGCACGTAGAAAGTGTAAGAGTGTTACTTAAAATGCATTATTCTCATTGGCCAGACTAAATAAAATGTCTGTTCTGGCATACAGACCTTACTTGATGCTTTATAACTTGACCCAAAGAAAACATTTTTATTTATATATCAATGATTCTCCGACATTTGCATTGAACCAATGGATGCTATCATGATTTAGTGCCTTATCTAGATGATCAGATTCTTCAGAACTCAGCCTCCTGTCACCATTGTGTGCTCTTTCAGCATGAATACATGAACTCATGACCATTTGATTTCGTTCATCTGGAGGGGTGAAGGTTGCAGTTCATGCCTGTCAATGTCTAACTCTTACCAGATAAAAGAAATATGCTTCCCTAACAGAAAGTAAATGTAATGCATGTGGTAAAAACAGAAATTATATGAGCCAGATGTGAAAAATGGTGTAAAATCATATATCATTCATATTGGGCCGCTTCTGCATGTAATCTATACCAGATATCTAAGTAAGCACCCAGTATTGATCGGTATTTGATATGATTTAATAAACAATATATTGTATCTTAAGTTATCAAATTCACAAACGTGGTCATACTATCTTACATTTGGGAGAAGTATTTTTTATTCAGATACAGAGGATGTCTAAATATAGTATTCTTTCATCTACTGTGAAGCTAAATAAAACATTTTGCTGTTTATTAAATGAGAAAGCATGTTGCACACACTCACGAAGCCGTGTGTGATTGCCTAGAACTGCTGCATGAATTGATTTTGAGTTCCACCTCAGTCCACAGGGAATATTGTAAGATGTTAGTATAAGGGCTAGCAGTAGTAGTTTTTACTTCACATGGAGTCACAACACTTATTAACTATTTAACTAGGGAGGCCGGGAGACTGAAGGAATTGAAAACTGTCGGTACATAAACTGTCTGCTCTTGGAAAGGGTAGATAAGAGTTTAGAGCTTTCCTGTAACAGTAACAGACATTGACAGGAAATGATCTACGCTATCAAAACACATTGCAAATGGATAAAGTAATGTTGTGAAACATAATTTAATTTCACTCACTTTCATTCATTAATTCACATATGACCAGTACATTAAAACACGTAAACACAGACACACACATACACACATTCACACGTGTGCTCATAAACACGCACACAGGTACACACACACATGCACACACACACACACACACACACACACACACACACACACACACACACACACACACACACACACACACACACACACACCCACACATACAAACACACACAGTTTTAACTTGGAGGTATAAAAGTAAAGGCATGCTCAAATGTATTTTTTGTAGTGAATGTAATTTTATTTTGGACAGTCTCAATATTTATTTGGCTCATTTTGATAGATCTATGAAGAAATTCTCTGGGTTTAATACATATTGCAATTTGTTTGCATTGTGAAGCATTTCATGTAGATATGACTACACGAAATTATCTAAGAGAATTAAGGAACATTTACATGCAGTTAAAACAAAAGATAAAAGCAATGCTTTATTCAAATTCATCCAAGTTTGTAGTTCCTTTAAAAAAACATTTTGCTGTATTAGAACATATCTCTTTGGATATTCGGGGTGGTTGTTATCAAAATTTTCTTGAAAACTTTCTTGAAAAGAAAGAAAGCTTATGGCAATTGAAGCTACAGGCTGATATGGCTCCTGGGTTGAATGAAATCAACATTAAATGCTTTTTAAAGTAAGTTAGTTATGGTTAATGTTTGTTTAGACACACTATTTTTTAAATATATGCCAAGTTAAGTAAATGACATTTGAATTTGAATTTCATTGGTTGTTTGCAAAAGAAGGAGCGGTTGTAACTTTATTCTGATGAAGTCTTGTTGCGGACAAAAATGCTAAATGAAATAAAGTTTCTCTTTTCTTCCAATGGCATTGTTTGCAGGCGATATTTCTTTTGACTTACAGGATTGTCGATTCATTTTTGACAAGTGTTTAGATGTGGGAGAAAATCAGAGCAGACAAAGAAAACCCATGTGGACACAGGGTGACACATTCACTGAATTAATCCAAGCTGGAAAGTGAACTGAAGACCCAAATCCAAGAGGCAACAATGCTAACAAAAGCATCACTATGCTTCGCTGAAATATAAATTTTCACTTTATATTTTAGTGAAACCAAAAAGTTTTACCTCAAAATCATTTGTATAATTATTAACTTTTTGCATAAAATACCTTTTTGCTATTTGAAGTCCTGAAGACATTATGTCCTGTTTAAAAGAAATGTATCCAAATTGTAAACATATACATCTCCATTTCTATAACATAGATGGCAAAAACAGATTCTGTAGACAGAGACATATAAAATATATTTATTATTTATTTATTTATTTATTGATTGACCGGGAAAGTCCACTGGGTCAATGATCCATTTTCAGTGGAGGCCCAGGGAGAAAAGCTCCATACAATCACTGAAATTTTTACATGACATCAGCTTAACTTTGAAAGTCAAGAAAGTTTGTACACAATACAAATTGAAGTAGATATACAAGACAAATACATATTATAGAGGTATACAATACAAGAAAATAAACACAGTGTGTTAGATTTGCAGTAATTCTGTTTGTATATTTTCATAAGTAAGAGTACTGTTTAATCACTTCTGTTTATTCAGCCACAAAAATAAAGAAAGCAAGAGAGATTTGATACAATGACAGATAGTGTAAATTGCAACTGTATTAAGTTAGCAAAAGTATTTGTAGTGCATAGTGGCCAAAATATTTAAGGTGGTTTAATTATATGACTACAAGAACAGACAAGGTTATTGAGACAGTGTTCTTTTAGTGCAAATTTAAATGTTTTAAAGAGTCTAGTTGAGTAAGAGAGAGAGAGGGAGCATGTTCCAACGTTTGGCAATGGCATGGGAATAAAGACATTGTCCATCTCTTTTGCTGGGTTTAGTTATGGTTGATAGTTGTTTGTTAGAGGACCTAAGATGCTGAGTGTTTGTATTATAGTTTGAATTGATGGGCAGAAGTTTGGATTATTTAGTAGTTTGTGGGTGAGAGTAAGTTGGGAGTAATGTAGGTAATGCGGGAACTCAAACCGGTTTATAGATTTAATGGCCAGGCAATGATATGTGCGAAATGGCATGTTGGAGACAAACTTGGCTATTTTATAGTAGCACAACTGCAGTTTGTTCAGGAGAGATGTGTGTAGGTTAGTGAAAATGGGGCATCCACAGAGAAAGGAGGGTAGAAGTAGACTATTAGCTAGTTTCAACTTGGTAGACTTGTCCATATAGAGTTTATGCCTATAGAGTTTGCCAAGCTTAAAATGAGTCTTTTTGATTGAGTTGAGTATATATATACATGATTCTCAAAGCAAAGTTTGTCATCAATTGTGATGCTAAGTAGTTTGTCTGTTTTTACAGTTTCAATTTCTGTATTGTTTTGAGAGAATATTTTAAAGTCTAGAGTTAGAGAGTTGGTTGTGAAGAGTAAAAGTTTTGAATTTTTGGGATTAAGTAGCAGTTGAGCTTTGTTAAGCCATGATCCAATGGAAGTAAATGCATTTTGTGTTAACTTTAGGAGATCTCAGAAGTTGTTAGAGGATGTAATTATTGTCTAATCGTCTGTGTATTGAATGAGTATACTTTGCAGGGATGCTTTATGGAGATTATTAATAAATATGTTAAAAAGCAAGGGCCCAAGAACAGACCATGGGTAATGCCTGTGTTGTTGAGTAGGTAATCGGATTGCTTACTTTGCCATCTAACAGATTGTTTTCTGTTGCGTAGATAGTTATGGAACCAGGATAGTGTGTAAATGCAATTACAGTGTATATTATTATTATTATTATTATTAATTATTATTATTATTATTATTATTATTATACAAGATTTGCTGAAAATTATGGTAGTGTTAAAGAAAGCTGAAAATGCAGGGTCACTGAACTATGTAGTACTAATTCCAGTACTGTGATATGAAAGAATATCGCAATTCCTCAACCTGTGTATGCTCTGTCCCAATTGGACTGGCATCCTGAGCCACATATATATTAACAGACTTAAACAAGATTTGCAGATTAATATTGCTATCTACAGGCATGAAACATCAGTATATGTAGAAAAAGTAGGCTGGCACTATTTAACTGAAAGAGAACCCATGCTTTTGTGAGTGCCCTATTTTGAAAATCATTCTGTTCCCCAGTGAGATTACTAATCATCATCTACATTTATTTATTTATTTGTCTTTATTGACCAGGAAGTCAGAATGGGCAGAGCCCATTTTCAGTGGAGGCCCATGGATGAAGTTTATATTAAAAAAGTGAATTTCAGACAGGTCTCAGGAACAACAAACAAACAGAAACAATTACAAGACAGGTATATATAATAAAATATTTACATAAACTATTATAGGTCTATACAGTTCTGGTAGCTCTAAAATCCTGCAGGAAGTAAATAGATTTATACTGCAGAAGAGAAAATATTGTTAGCCTCAGGTATTTGTCAAGGTACTTGGGTCTGTTCTCATACCGTAAACCAACATGATCTGTGTAGTGGATTCTACTCAAACACTTCATACTGTTACCTTAGCAAAGTAAAAGCAAGCAAAAAGAGAAAACCTTAAGGTGCATGTGCCACTTACCCTGATAATTGTGCTTACTGTTTAAATGTCTATTTTTTTCTTTTTTATAACTATGTTAGGACAGGATGCAGCTCTATGGTTGCTCTTTGCTTGATTCTTCCTTTTAAAACACTTCTAACTCAATAGATACATTCCCTTTAGGGTGAGCCTACCTTATTAAAGCGGTGGCACAACACGTACTTCTTTGCTTTTGTACAGTCATTAACATTGCCTCTTTTCTCCAAGTTCTCATTTCTGAACAGCTCACACATTTGTACCTATCCTTTTTGAGCTCACTGCTATGCATAGGCCTTGACTGATTTACTCCCAAGCCAGCGGGAGATGAGTCCTACTTTTCTCCCCTCACACTCCCAGTTTCCAAGCCAGCCCCAGCCCACACATTATATTTGTTCTGATCTGCACCAACTGCCACACCCCCAAGACACACCTCTTAAAAGATACCACCCTAAAACCACATAGTCCTCTTATCTCACTACCATCACTGTGAGCACTACAATAATACTGGAAGTCTTAACTCACATTTACAACTTCCTGTACAAACACAATACAACACACATCTAATCAGTAATATGTTCCTCTTTCCACAGTTTACCTTGTTCCACCTCCTCCTTCTTTCTTCTTCTCCCTCACCCCCTGCTACCAATAACAAACATCTTCATAAACACTTACACAATCGATCACCATATCACTATGTATTACCCCTACTTCCATAACTTCTTCACCATCCAAACACAGCCACAACCCCCAAGTAATCATACCAAACCCAATTACCAGGTCATCACTGTTAGGATCACTCTTGTGTATGATAACCAAGATTCAGAAACATTTTCTCTCTGCCTAAAAACACAAAAGACCTCACTCAGACTAACTGTTGTACTCCTTCTTAAGAGTAACATTGAACCCAACCCAGGCCCAGCAACTCCCTTTCCTTAACATCAGAACTACTGCCTTCCTATATTTACCTGCACCCTCCTTAATGTACATAGCATCAGAAGCAAGCTAGACCACAGAAGTGCTTTTATATCACAGCACAACCCAGACATCCTGGCAGCCACTGATTCCTGGGTCAAAAGACTCCTCAGCTTCCAACACTTTCTAACCTCCTACAAGTATGTCAACAATGCCAGACCAGGCAAACAATCAGATGGAGGTTCTCTAATTTTATACAGAAATAACCTAAATCTAAAAGTCCTTGCTCAAGGAAACTCCTCAAACTCTGGTCCTAACTGGAGTCTCTTAAATTTTCCAGCTTAGAAAGGTAACCTATTGATCACCACAGCCTGTCTACCACCCCTTGCTTCCCCAGATAAATTCAAATAACTCATCGCTAACTTCCTGAATAACTGTTACAAGAATAATAACATAAGAATTCTAGAGGACTTCACTATTAATTATTTTGGCCCTCTTTCATCTAACATGAGCATTTTCCTAATAGACCTAGGTGCCCTTTGATTCATAAAACAACCAACAAGACCTAACTGCATGTCTCCCAAACACTCCAAACTTGGCCTCATTACAAACATACAAAACTCCATCTCCAACATAAACATTCTGCCACCATCACTATGCGACCACAGCCTAATCACCTTTACAGTTGTCAACCATCCTATAACATTATCACCAATACTGAAAGCTTTCAGAAACCAGAGTAGTACAAATTCAGACAACCCTTTCTCACAGCCCACAGTTGGAACCATATACTCTCCTTACATGACCTTAATACATCAGCTGTAAGCCTAATCAACTTTCTGCTCCACCGGCAATAAAAACTTTTCCAACTTATCAACAGGCATTATGAACCCACCAAAACTGAATGGTCATCCACTGAACTCAAACACCTTTTAACTCTAACAGGTAAAACGTGGCAAAAATGGAAACAGACCAGCACAACTGACAACGACACCTCCTTTATAGTCTTTTGTGAATTTAACAATAAGTCCATCAGAAGGCACAAAAGAAATCTCCAAACAAAGAAACAAATTATCCTCTTATATCCCCTTAAATACGTTTGGATAGAGGTTAACCGACTTACAGGAAGAAAATCTTCTCATGATACCCCATCTACAAGAACCGTTAAATGTGGTACAGCAAAAGTTTCTCCAGAAGATTTCCTTAAAGATTTTGGCAATCTTCCATCAAGAAACTACACAACTCCCACTGATCATTCATTGCCCAGCCCATCACCATTCATTCTTCTTTTACACTTCAGATTTAAACATTGCAAAGAAATCTCTATTCTCCTCAAGAATATTTCCACTGACACCCCTCCTGCATCTGACAACATAAACCCTTGGCTCATATGTCACTGCAGAGGGCATCTATGCCTTCCTCTCACCCACATATATAATCTATGTCTCACATAAAACGTCATGCCACTGACTAAAACTACTCCAATTAAACCTTATCTAAAGCAAGGCAACCCAAAAGATACCACTGATTCTATCCAATATCCATCCACCCAATTTTGGACAGACTTCTTGAAGATATAGTCTACCCCCACCACCTGCTGTCCTCCAAACAACATGGATTCTGGCCTGGACAAAGTACTATGACAGCACTTTGGACTGATGACATCCTGCTAAACCTTGATAATGGCCTACTTACAGCTGCCCTATCTATAGTGTGACAAAGGCATTTGAACTCATTGACCACTGTCTTCTCCCAAACAAACTTATTTAAAATGGTATCAATCCAGATGCCACTGTCTGGTTTAAAAACTTCCTAAGTGATAGATACTGTATAGTTAAAATAGGGTGTTCCCTGTCGGAATCTGCACCTATTACCAAAGGTGTACCACAAGGATCCATTCTTGCCCCCCCCCCCCGTTCTCCATATTCATTAGCAAGCATCCTTTTGACCTCCTCCTTTTCCAACTTATCCTCTATCCTGTTGGCATGGTCATTCCTATCAAGACACTCACACACCAACCTTCAATGCCAACTCCATTCAGACTTACATGAGCTCCACCAATGGCTTCTAATCCATAAACTACCTCTGAACCCCATGAAGACCAAAACTATGCTTTCTGAAACTCCACAAAAAAATGTACCAAGTACCTGCCTGTTTAGCTATCTTTGACCTACACAACCATGTTATAGAAACAACCTTTGCCTTCAAACATCTAGGACTATGGCTTCATCAGTCACTAAACTTCCATTTCCACATAGACAAAGTAAGAGCCAAAAAACTCCATCCTCTTCTGGTATAAAAAGATCTCTCCACTCTATCCCAACCAGCCAGGGCAGTCACTGGCAAAGGAGTCCTCCTTCCTCAACTTGAATATTGGCTCCCAATTTTTTCTTGTGGTTTCAAGAAAAATACTGTCCATTCCAGGCTATCTCTAACAATATTTGCTGATTCCTTACATACTCACCTTTTTATGAGCAGCATTGTATTACACTAGAAAAAGGCAAATGACTACCTATAAAAGCAAAGATCCAACCTACTTTTACAATCCCAACTCAACAAACTACTCCACCTCCACACATTCATTCCTCTTGCCGCTAGACGTTATTAAAAAAAACTCCCCTTACAGAAAAGTTTATTACATTAAAAATTTTTAACTGAAAGTCCATAGTGTAAATATTTCTATACAGAAATGATTATATAGCTCTGCAAGCTCCATATTCTTGATCATGGGTAAAGTAACAAATTTAAGCTCACAAATTATTGTTCACCAGTTTTAAATTCCATGACTGCCAGCACAGTATCTATTGTTGTTTTATAGTATTTCAATGTGTTTGAGTTTTTCTTTGTTTCTTTTTTTTCTTTCCTTTTTCTCTGCAGCAGTGTGACTATATTAGTATACATTAGTAAAAGGGGGCATGAGGGGCAAAGCAGCCATACATATTGGGTAAAAAGGACTGACCCACAGAAAAAAAAGTTATTATTTTATTCATCAAGAAGAAGACTCAAACAATTGTCTTTACTTGTTTGCATCCTCACTGATCTGAGGCTCAAGGAGACATGACTGAAGCCAACATGAATATAAGAAAGATGGTCATGTGTGAAAAGCAAGAAAGTAACAGTTGTATAAGTTCATATTTACAATATTTCACAGTAATACCTGTTACACAAGTGAGAATATTTGATTAAAACAGGAGGATTAATGCAGTAAGATTATTGCACAATAAACAAGAATATGGTTTAATGACCAAAGTGTGCACAAAGGCATGTAAAATATACCAAATTGAACATTTAAAATTAAATATTCAAAGCACGTAACAGTGGCCAAGCTGCATGGGTTACATACAAATTTCTGATAACACTGACAAATGAGTTGCAGTAGGGTGCTAGAAGACATTATGATGCACTATCAAAGCAGAAATAACTTCGGTCTATAATAGACTTTAATGAGAGAACAGAGGATGGAAATAAGTACAACTGAAGGATGTGCGGGCTACAACAGGAAAGCAGATGGTAGAAGAAGAGAGAGGAGAGTAAACCAGTACCAGTCCTTTGATGAAAATTTCACTTCCACAGTATGTATTATAAACCGAATTGTTTACAAAACATGCATTACTCTTAGTGCTTATTGACTAGGTCCTTGTGTTCTATCAGGGCTCTGTTGTAACTGCAAACAGTCATATTAAATGTCAGAAAAACAGATCATGGCAGAAGGAGCTTTTATAAAGATAAAGTTGTTGTTTGTTTGTCTTTCGGCTTTTCCCAGTTAGGGGTCACCACAGTGGAACTCCGGTCCGCTAATGATTGGCAGTAGATTATCACAAATGCCGAGGTGCCAGCTCAACATCCAACCTTCAACGAAGGCATGCCCATTTATGCATGTCTTTCGAACGCCCACCCAACCACAGGGAGGACATGCAGACCGCGGATCACTTTTATAAAGATAAAGTAATGATAAAAAAGTGCTTTCACACTAACATGCCATTTCTTCAATTTTTTTTTTTAAATAATTGATTTTTGTTCAACATTTGAGTACATGACAAACAATTAGTAGATACATAAAATAAGACATTCTACAGATTTGATGAGCAGGATAAGTCAATAACTCAGTGAAGCTCTTGCAAGCAGTAGCAGAAGACTTCTTAGGAGACAGAGAGAGAGAGACACTTGGCTATGGAGAAGGCATACCTCATGGATCCTTCTTGGAATCATACCATTTTAACATTTATATATTTGATATCCAGATACATTAAAACATATATTACTGTTTCTATGCATATGACTTAAACTTAACAAAATAAATATATAACAAGTGATGTAAACATATAGGTTCATAGGTAGGTACTACGCTATCTGCCCAAGGGCATTTATAAGCCTAGCCAGAGTGTGCCAGCTTTCGCCACCGCATTGATTAATTAACTGAGCCTCTGTCAAGCAGAGCCAATGAAGTGATCCCAGGGGTGTATTTTCTGTTACCAATCCACTCATCAGGGTTTCTCTTGAAGAGTGTTAGTGAGGGGCTCTGCCTAATGTAGTTTGAATTTTGTTCCAAAGCATGGGGAGTCTCTGTGACAGGAATCTATCCCTCCAGTATGTTCTATTTATTTTGTGGTGAGGTTTAGCTCACTAGAGCACGTGGCTCGTAGTGACTTGGATTTCTTTAGGTGGAGCATGTCCATCAATTCTGAGTTGGACACGGCTTTGTAAGTCAGGCAGAGATCACCTCTGAGTAAGCGATATGCCACTGAGTACAGCCGGAGTTTTTTCAGTTGGGCTGCATAAGACATATGTTTGAGGCCAGTAATCCTCTTGGTGAGGTACTTTTATGGTCTTTCCAGCTGTTGGAAGTGTCTTGTGAGGTACATCCCAAATAGGGCATTGTACTCTATGAAGGGTCTAATGAGTGATGAGCAGAGGGGCACTATAACCTCTTTATTTCTAGATGCGAACTCTTCAGTAATTAGATGGGCCACATAGAAGGATTTCCTAACTACTTTGGCAATATGATTGTCAAAGGAGAGATTACTATCTACCTGGGTCCCCAGATCTCTTATTACCTCTTCTGTATTAAGGGGGCTGCCACCTATGTGGTAATTCGTGGGTGTTTTGTTTTTCCTAAACGTGATGACTTTGCATTTTTTGGCATTTAGCTTGAGGCCATGACTTTGACACCAGGTGTCCATCTCAGTAAGGCTCTTTTATATACATATACAGAGAGAGACAGGATAGATATATTTATGTGTGTATATGTGTGTGTGTGTATATATGTGTGTGTGTGTGTGTGTGTGTGTGTGTGTGTGTGTGTGTGTGTGTGTGTGTGTGTGTGTGTGTGTGTGTGTGTGCGTGTGTGTGTGTGTGTGTGTGTGTGTGTGTGTGTGTGTGTGTGTGTGTGTGTGTGTTCAGTAAATGCATTTCTTCATTGACTCAATACTACAGATAATCTTCTGTTTAATATTATGTAGGCTAATAAAGGCACATAATATACATCAGCACGTTTTCTAAGGTATTTCTTTAAAAGAAGTTATAAGTATTGTGCACATAATTTATTTGTATACACATTTTATAGTTTCTTTTAAATGAGGTAATTTTTCTTTCTTTATTTCTTTCTTTGCAGTTTGTTAACCGGGAAAGTCCTTTGGGTCATAATTGATTTAGGGATAGATGAAAAAAGCAAAAGAACAGTAATTATCAATTATAACTTATTTCCAAATATTTCTAAGTTGTTTGCTGTACTTCTTTTAACACAAACTCTTAATGGGTTGTGACATATTATCCAAGGAACAAAACATTATTTATAATAGAATTACAATATTTTATTGAAAACGTAACTTCTTAATAAACTGTCACAAATACATTTCCTCAGAGACATTTTGCTTTGGCACCAAATGCTTTAGCATTACGTGAGTCAAAAAATATTTCATATCCATGATGATTATAGCAGCTGGAGTTCCCATAGCTTTACAGAAAATGTTCTCATTATTACCTGAAACTCTATCTGGTCCGCACCTGTATTCTAGAAGAGGATAGTTTGCAATCTGGCCAGAAAAACAAAGGACAGAAAAAAACTGAAGAAATTAAAGAGCACGGTCAAGATTTTGTAAGTGTTTTACATTTTCTTAACACCTGCCATTGTACATTCTCTGTCAGTTGGATTCTAGAATACCCCAGGAGAGATTTTCTTGCCAACCTGAGTGGTACCAGCCTGAGAAACTGAATTAAATGTGAGAAAGCCCTTCTGCTTTCTATTCTTGCTAATAGGACTCTATTTCTAATTAATGTTGAATGCATTCCTTCAGCATGGGCTTTGTCAAATGACAAGTAAGCCTAACATCTTGGTTAGATTTATTACTATTAGTTCAAAGAAATCAATAATTTTAGTAATAAAATTCCAGAAATAGGAGTTGGACATTTCTGTGCACAATGTTTAATGACCAATATTTGATACCATGCCACAGACACACACGCACACACATGCATGCATCCACGCGCGCGCACGCACCCACACCCACACACACGCGAGCACGCACACACACACACACACACACACACACACACACACACACACACACACACACACACACACACACACACACACACACACACACACACACATGAAGTATCTGTATATGTAACTCCCATTGTACAGTGGCACAGTTTCTTGGCATTTCTTTTCATACTTTCATTTCCTTTATTTCTATGCTGTATGCAGAAATGGTCTGCTATTTTTCTCTCTGACTAATTAGCAAGGGTCTAATGTGACAAATAACCTAGTAGTACAACCTTTTATGGTCTGGCAACAGTTTAGTTAAGACAGCACACATAAAGTTATCATTCCCACTAGGATAAAGAGGTCACTTCTTAAACCAAATAAGGATGGAGTCATGTTTTTCTCACAACATATTTTTGCATGATTTCCCTGGGTTAAGAGTTCTGCTGATGAGTGAGCCAGATTCCTAGTAATGCAGTTCAATGCACTCACAGCAAATTTCTTTCATGTATGGCCGTACTTCTGATTTCATGTTTGGGATGTGACATTTCTCATACAAAGTAAGCGAAGGTTACTTTTTTCTAATTTGATCTTTTACATGGTAACTAAATTCTGTTTTGTTTTGTTTTTGTTTCAAATGATGGAATTTGACTGCATATCCTTCAGTAAGGGACAACTGAGAAGAATGGAGGTTATCAGTATCTATAAAAAATAAAATTAATTACATTTTGTTTTGACTACTAGAAGATAACATTAGAAGTTCTGTTTTTATTTAACAATGTATTTGGTTTCCATGTTCAGAAATTCTCTGAAAGCCACAGTAAGCTCTCAGCGTCATTGTTCAAACACTTGCAGTTGAAATCTCCTTTTGTTGATTTCAGCTTTATAGATTAAATAGTTTGAGCACATATATCTTTTTTTTTCAAAGACATAACCAGTTTTTTTGGAATTATACATTGATGTGTATGCTGGAGTACAATACCTTTCAGAATGTAGTTCTCCTCTAAGTGTATTACCCCATACCATCAAGAGAGTACATGACTCGATTCTAGACAGTATACCTTTTTCAATACTGCTAATTACACTAAATATTTACCTGAAATTTAAAAAGTACTTATACAGCTGATAGAAAGAGGCATGTTAGAATCCTCAAATAAAACAAAACTTAAAAGCAATACATTTAGGACACTTTCTGTATGCCTGTATATAGCCTTCATTTTACTAGAATTTGTAGTTGTGTTGTATTTACTCATGACAAAAATAGAGAGCAATGCATGATGCTTGTCAAATCACCTCACAACAAGCATTATCAAATACATGTATAGTAACATAGTAACAAGAGCATATGCTTAACATGACTTCTCTTGATGTACTGATAAAATGTTGGCTATTATGATTTTCCTGTTGTCTTTAAGCATGCTGAGTAGTAGCCGGAAAACTCATTGGCAGACACTGTTATGCATGAGATCTATTAATAGCAATAAATAAAAAACATTTAACAAAATGTATATATGGATGCATGAGTAAAGAAATAAAATATTAAACAAAATAAAATAAAAACTGGCAGCAATGATTAGTGTGTGCTCCACTATGGCTGAAGAAATAGGCACAAATACAAAAGTGGACACAGTACAATATCCGACTTATAGAGATAAGAAATATACAGTGAACTGCTATAACATTAGATATGGTTCTTCCAAAACTCCACAAATCAGTAGTATGGCACGGACCTACACTGTTTTCAGTACCTAGTTAAAATCCAATAAATTAAGCAGGTAAAATGATTTAGCCCCATGATGAATGCTGAAAAACACATTTATAGATGAATCAGTATACAGATTGGACAAGTGCCCATAAGTTGCGTAATACTGGGCCTTTTGAACAAATATTTGTGCTTTCCACAACTTCTTCAGTAGATTAAGAATGATAGCAATAATGAATGACTATGGCTATAAGTCAAAGTGGTTCATAACTTTTCTAAATGCTATTTTGTCACGATAGTTCTCATTTCTTGCAATAACGTGACTACACCATATCCTCCTAATTTATTCTTTTGCATTGGAAAATTTTGTTCTACCTAAAGTTCTGGCCACTCTGTGCATTGTACTGCTATTATTCTGGTGTTAGAAAATATCTCCAGACCTTGGTGCCTTTGATAATGTTAGAAGAAACTGATGGTTAGGAAGTAGCAATAGAGCAATGGAATATACAAATGAAAATTGACAAATGATTCCAGTGCTACAATGCTGCAATGGCAAATGGAATATTGTCAAGCAACTGATTCTTTGAAAGTCTGCTGGTTGTTTCAAATGCAAAATAAGTATGCTGATGAAATTTCAGGCCGTGATGATCTAATCCAAAAGATAAAGTGATGATACTGCAGTTAAGTGACACTGAGGTGGAATTTGTCACCAAGGACTTTCAAAGGCCTTTTTATAGGTTCATAGGTGTGTACTAGGCTAATGACCCTGGAACCTTTACAAGCCTAGCCTATAGAAGTGCCCTGGCATCATGTCGCCTAATGTTAGTTCCCAGTGCTTCTATCAAGTAGAGCCAGTGGAGTGTTCCCCAGGGTGATCTTTCTATTTCCCATCCACTCATCAAAATTTCTCTTGAAGAGGGCCAATGAGGTGCTCTGGTTGACATGTATGAGAAGTCTATTCCAGAGCATGGGCAGTCTCTGGGTTATTAACCTGTCCATCCAGCATGCTCTGTTGACTGTGGTAATGAGGTCAAGGTCTCTGGAGTGTGTGGTGCGGAGGGATTGGGATTTCTTTAGATGTAGCATTTCTAACAGAGCTGGGTCAGACATGGCTTTGTAAGTCAAACAGAGATCGACTCTTAGTAGATGATACAAGACAGAGAATAGCTGGAGTCTTGAGTCTGTCCATGCAGGACATGTGTTTAAGGCCTAGGATCCTCTTCACAAGGTACTTTTGTGGTCTTTCCAGCTGTTGCATGTGTCTAGTGAGCTACATGCCTAATGGGGCATTATACTTGATGACTGGGCTGGTTAATGATTTCTCTGACTTAGTGTAAGAAAGTTTGACAAGATTCCATTAACCATTTAAATGTCGGAACAAATATGTACAGCAGTACATCTTGATGAAATTCCCAATGAATGTCTGTGTTTATCACTCCGTTTTATTACTCAAAACAGGATGATATGTGTAGTTCAAAATACAGTGAAATTGGTTATTTTGTCAACTTCATCTTTAACTGTTATCATTATAAAAGAGATTGAAGCTTAGATAGAAAAAAGGATCTCAAAAAGCAAAACAGGGATAGTTTCAACAGTCTTTTTTCTGACATATTTATGTCTGATTTGAACAATACAGTGGAAATACTGAGGTAGGGAACCCATCACAAGTCCTTGGCAGGATGCAATAATTGTAACACTTCTGAAATTATTGTCCATTATAGTATTATACAAGTTATTTGTAAGTAATTGTCAATATATTTGATTTCTTTCAAGTTTGTATTATTGTTGTTTTATTACAACAGGTAGACTTTTGTTAATCCAGCATACTCTGAGGTAGCATGTGTGTGTGTGTCTTCTGATGTAGAACATGAATTGAGAGAACTCATTTTGTTGAAGAAGAGTGGTCTTTTTTGCTTGGTAAGTATTCCAGAAACATCTGTCACCTTGACAGAGTCTTAATATTTAGGACAGAGGCGTAACTTAAAGTGATTGATGATACATCACCAGAGATTTCTTCACAAAGGACTACCTGGCAGGGTTGGTTTCTTCCACCTCCCGTATTTGTTGCTTATTTGGAGTCTTTCACTGGATTTTAGGGGATTTACTTTTGTGTTTAAAGATGTGGCTGTCACTGGTCCGCAAACTGGATATATTCAGAGACAACTTGTTTACTGAGTTGGCAATATTCTTTCACTTAATTTTAATATATTGACATGCAATCTAACTATGACCTTAATCAGATAAGATAATTCTAAGGAACTACTTTGACACCTTATTAATAAGGACATAAACACTCAATCTGCACTCCCTGTTATATATGAATGGAAGGGCATAATCCACAAATACCTACAGAGTTAGAATAATATTATCATCTACAGTACTCCTATTCATCCCAACAATAAAATAATTTGTGTCCAGCAGTAAGCTCATTCAAAGCCATATCCCTAAGTCTAACCCCTGATGTAAATCATGGGTTGAAAGGGACAGTTCCAAAGTTGCATAGGTTATAAATCAATGGTTGTATTAATTTTACAAACATTTGTGATATTAAAAATGCAGACAGAAAAACTTTTTCTTCTTTGAAAACTTCACAAATTTGGTAATTCACATGGCCAGTATTTAATAATATTTATAACAACATAATTGTTATTAAAGATCGACAAAACTACTTTTCCATACTCCAAAATACAAATAAAACAAATCCTCAAAAATTCTGGAAAGGAATCTCTACCCTTATCAATCCTGGCAAAACAGCCAACCCCAGCCCAGACCCCAATGCTTCTGACATTGACTTGGCTACACAATTCAACTCTTTTTTCATAAATTCTATTTCCAAGCTAACCTCATCATTCACTGACACCACTACATCCTCAACCTCACCCCAATCCTCCCATACCCCTCCCTCCACTCCGACTACCTCTCTCTTTTCCTCCCCAAGACCACCACCCTCTAATCCCTCACCCCCCCTTTCTCCTACTTTCTCACTAAAACCTATCCCCACATCTACCATAAAAAAACTGATCCAGAAACTAAAGCCTTGCTCTAATGCCCCAGACAATATTCCTTCATACTTTCTTAGCATAGCAGCTGAAACCATTGTCTACCCTATTAGTATACTAATTAACCGCTCGATCCAAGAAAGCAAAGTACCCCAAATCTGGAAAAAGGCCTTTATCATACCTTTGATAAAGGTGGCAATAATAATGATACTACAAACTTCCGTCCCATCGCTATTCTGTCTCCCATTTCTAAACTCCTTGAAAAGTGTATCCATTTGCAGCTCCTTCCCTATCTCTTAGACAATCACCTGCTGACTCCAACCCAGCATGGCTTCAGACCCGGCCATAGTACTATGACAGCCCTCCTCTCCTTCTTAGAAACCATAAACAAGGCCAGGGACTCTGGACAGATTGTTTCTACCCTACTACTGGACCTCTCAAAAGCCTTTGACACTATCTCTCATAAACTACTCTCTGATAAACTCTCCCAACTTAACTTATGTCCTTCCTCATTAAACGGGTTCTCTAGTTACTTATCTAATAGATCTCAAGCTGTTAAATGGAAAAAAGCCACTTCCTCATTCCTAAGCACTCCAACAGGGGTCCCCCAAGGCTCCATATTGGGTCCTCTACTATTTAACATCTTCATAAATGATTTCCATAATTCTATCCCATTCTCTAATATTATTCAATATGCAGACAATTCAACTATTATCTGCTCTGCCACATCCATTCCAGTACTCCAAAAACTTACACAAGATGCATTCTCTATCACTGAACAATGGATGAAAAAAAAACACCTAGCATTAAATGCCTCTAAAACCAAATTAATGGTATTTAGTCCCTCTAAACACATCTCTCCCAACCCAAACTCTTTCTTAATCACCTGTAACAATAACATATCCTTGGAATTGGTGCCAGAGACTAAGTTACTTGGGGTTCAAATTGACAGTCAGTTTAAATTCAACTCCCACATACAACTAAATATCAAAAAAACTCATCAAAAACTAGGCATGCTCTACCGACAAAATTGTTTCCTTACACCCGCTACTAAAAGCACTCTCTCTTCCACATTCCTTATTCCCTCTCTTCTATATGGAGCCCCACTCCTGACTATCTTACAATCTTCCCTCAAAACACAACTTTCCTCATGCTACAATAAAATAGCCAAATTCGCTAATGGCCACAAAGCATCTACTCACCATTGTTCTTCTCTCCACAAACTACTATGGTTAGAACTACCCAACCGACTCATCTATTCTCAACTCACTCTTGCCCACAAGCTCATCTTTAAACCCTTCCTTTGTCCATCTCTTTCCCCTGTCTTTAAAATGCACCTCCCCAACACAGAACTCAGAACCGATAACCAGAACCTACTTGAACTATACATACCATTACGCCCCCCAGGTAAAAAACTCCTATCCTATAGTTTAGCACGTCTCTGGAACTCCCTACCTCCAGCTATTCGTACCATCTTCAACCACTTTACATTCAAAAAATATCTTTACTCTCATCTACTAACCCAGTGGGAATGCTATTGCACCCACCCTTCATAATTCAATGCTCTTGCACCCACCCTCATAATTCAAAACTGCCTTACTTCCTTCCTCTTCCTGCTATTAAGTTTCCTTGTATCTGCCTCTCCCATTGTAGTAACTTGCATCCTTTAACTAGTTGCCTAATCTCAAATCAAAAATAATTTTTGTATGCCTTACCTAGCAACCTAACTCGAAATGCCTAGGTAATCTCATCAGTAATGCCACTTGAAAGATATACTCTTAATGTGTACATACTGAAACATGAATTACTTTTATAGTAGGTACCACCTGTAATGTTCCATTGATTATGTATGTTCAAACAGTAATCTGTATAATTCTATAAATGCTGCAATATGAATCACTTTTATAGTATGTACCATCTACTAACAGTAATCTGTACAATTCTGTAAATACTGCAATTTGAATTCTGTAAATAATGCAATCTGAATAACTTCTATAGTATGTACCAACTGTAACAGTCATCACCAGTATGATGCTCTAACTGTGTAATTTGTTTGCTAATATTGTATTATATATCTAAAACTATGCAACCTTGTTTATGGAGCTTTTCTCCCTGGGACTCCATTGAAAACGGGTTCATCTTGGCCCAATGGACTATCCTGGTAAACCAACTGCAAATAAATAAATAAATAAATAATCTATTTGTGAGCTTTACTCAGCCATATTTTACTTACCTTTATGTAACTTCTCACATCTTGTAAATCTGGCTTTAACATGTCAACATTATCCTTATCATTCATCACCTTAAACAACACCCTTTATCCACTAACATATCTGTCAAGTCAGTATTGTTGAGTATAACCATGAATGTTTTCTTTTGTAGCTAAATTATAACATGCTTTCTTCCCCTGTTCCTTACATAGCAGGCTCACTATTTCTATTACACACACTTTCTCAAATACTACCAGTGTATTACTAAGGCCAGGGTTCAAATGTGCCATGCTTTCTAGGAATAAATTTGGAAAACAATGTCCTTAAACAACAGCTGCAACTTCAGATATTTACATACAACTTGAAATTAATAGTAGTATCCATTAAACTCACCACAGATGCTGGCATAAAATTCAGTCCTTTTCATAATATTGAAGTTTCACTGCTATACAAATGTCGAATACCCATGTTTGAGATATTCACTACCCATCCGTTCTTTACCCATTTTTGTACTGGTTCCATCTTTGATCTCTACCAAAGCTAATTCCATTATTTTTGTGTGTGTTACTGTTTGTTCTTGTGTATAGGTCCTGGTTGGAATACTTTCATATTTTTCCTGTATATAAAGGGGCCACTTTGATGTCTCTTTTCCCTGTCTACACACACACACACACACACACACACACACACACACACACACACACACACACACACACACACACACACACACACACACACACACATCATTATTTTTGTATGCAGACACAAGTGCGATGGCTGTGTTAAAAGCATATTTTCTTTTACACAGTACTATTCTACCTAACATTTTTTTGTAGGTGCTTGATGGATTTGTTAAAATGTTATAAACAAAAGTGGTAATAGCAGTTATAAATAAATGGTTATATTTAATATTTCATTATCTATTCATTTTTTTATACAGATGATACATAACAAATAGGGTAACATTAAGAATGAATTGTGAGTGCTGTATTTCATACTGATAATGTGTGAAAGGTTACTTACTAAGGTAGAGTAGAAATAAAACAGCCCACTATTTTGTTTAATATTTAGACTTTTCTTAAGGTAATGAATTGCAAACATACAAAGCTATGTCAAACCCTGAGCTGCTGGACATGCTACTCCTAAAGAAATCCCAATCCCTCAGAGCCACACGCTCTAGAGACCTAAACCTTGTCACCACAATAAACAGGACATGCTGGAGGGATAGATTCCTGTCCCAGAAACTCCCCATACTCTGGAACAGGCTACCCATCTATGTCAAGCAAAGTTCTTCATTTGCACTCTTCAAGAAAAATCTCGATGAGTAAATGGGTAATAGGAAATACATCCTGGGGATCACTTAGGTGGCCTTAGTAGACAGGGGCATAGGTATATAGCATCCATGAGTGGTGAAAGCCAGGGAACCTAGTTGGATAGGCTTACATAGGCCCTAGGGCTGATAGCCTAGTATCTGCCTATGAACCTATGAGACTGAACACATGTATATAGATTATGCAGAGGGATTTTTTTTTTTTAACACAGTCATAACTTGAATAATGAGTTCTTCTTTACTGAGGCAAGACTTTCCTTTTCTGAGGGCTTGCTCTTATGTGAGATATGGAAGGTGTGTGGACAGGATGTTTTTGTTTTTCTACCTATCTCCCCAGGACAAATTCATTAGGAAAACTTTTATTGTGACTTTCATTATAAGTATCAAAATCTTCTTTTCCTCATGCATCAATTTAATTTATTTCAGTTTTATGAATGAATGCTTGAAAATATTTTTTTTTCTTTTTTATTGTACATCTTTATTTAGTAAACTATGGCATTTAGGCAAGGAGACATTGCATAGGTTTTTAAGAATGATCCAGTGTCTTGTAAAGTTTGTATGCAATATGTTCAGAATAGCTATGCATCTAAGCAAGTTGTTATAATAAGATGTAGCCAGGAGATGGAGATATGAACAACATATGCATGTTCAAATGTTTAAGAGAGTGTTCACAGTTCCAGCAGTAAAACACTATGGCAATGAATAAGACATTTTTATTGTAAATACATCCAGTTCAGAATGGTACGCAAGCACTGATCTTATAAGACAACTGGTCAGTTGCTTATGAGTCAAGATAATTTGCTCATTAATGAAAGAGGTAGGTGATAACAGAAATGAAATTATTACAAATAGTGAATGGTTGATAAAAAATTAACAGATATGCCCATGACAAAAACAAGAAAATATAAAAAAGTCTATAAACCCTTGCAAAGTATTTAAGACATTTTTCATACACGGTAACTCCTAAATTATAAAGGACATTACTTGATTTTCAAGAGTGTACAGATCAGGCAAGGAATATCATATAATGGATATGTGCATATTAGTAACAGACACACTAATAGTTGCTTGAAAAAGAATTAGAGACTCACTGGGTACGTATCACAATTACCAGTGACAGTAGAAAAAGGGAAAAAATCAGAAAGGCTTCTTCTTTTATTTTCAAGACCCACAATCAAGTGTTTTGGAATTATGAAGAAAAACTGCAAGGCTACAGAAGAACAATTTGGACCAACAGTCACTCTAGCATTTTAAAGTTGTTTTTGCTCTTGGTGTGTGTGTGTGTGTGCGGGGGGGCTATACTGTCACCCTAAATGCTTGTAAATATAGCTCTGAGATTGCCATACCTCAGAGAAAAGGAAATCCAGGGATCCAACGTTATCCCTTCAGATTAAGCAACTGTTACTTACTATACGTGTCACATTGACATATAAATGTAATTACTGAAATACTTTGCAATGAAATTATGCAAAACCATCAGCAAGGAAAGTAATTTAGCCTTATTTTCTCTTCAGGAATATTGGTTGGGAATAGTAAAGTACAAACGAAAAACAAGAAATACAATGCTTTGATGAGGAATGTCAACTCATATAAAACAGATGATGTAGAGCTGTATCAACTACAGTATATATACAAAGAATAGATATTCTAACATAGTGATTATCAGTTCCCATGGAGAATGTGTGTACTATTATTCAATGTTCCCCAAGAAAAATCAAGCTGGCAGATAACTGGAAGTGTGACCAGTGCACTGACCTAGTAACTGCTGTTGCCAAGAGCATTCTGCATCATAATGATACCCCATGACTGCAGGTTCTGAGTATACTCAGTTTTAGTACTTTTTAATTTTTTTTTACAGTCAGTATAAGCCATTTTTTCTACAAAAAATACCATTATTAAATCACCAAAAGGATAATTATTAGTTTAGTGGATTAATTCTACTAACCAAATGAATATGCCTATGAATCATACTGAGTTCAGAAATGAAAGAGCATGGTATTTATTAGCATAGCTTGACTATTCACCTTTGCTCCTCTTACACAGTAGCATGACATAGATGGCAGACAATTTCCTGTTACAATATATGCTAACAAAAATGGTTTCAATGCTTACCCAGTTACCTCTAAACAAATGACTAGTGAAACTAAGAGGGACATGTGTTCTGATATTCAGGGACAGTTTCTCCTTCTAGAATTGCTTTAATTCAAACGCTGGCAGGACAACAAATATATGTGGGCAGTGCTGACAGGGCACACTGCTCACAGCACAATCCAATCATTTTTTTTATTTATTGTAGTGATCATATTGGGAGATAGTTACAGCAGCAAGTTGAGAACCATTACTGTAGCTTTTATTGTATCTGCTTTGGTGATCACATGTCAAAGACAATCAACACAGGCGGCTGTTTATTAGGGGAAAGGCCATGAATGAAATCAAAAAGAAGTGACATGATCACAATACAGTTTTCATCACCAAGGCATGATGCTGGTAGTGACAGTATATAGTGTCTATAAAAGTTAAAATACATTACTGTGCCAATTATTTTTCACTTTTGGCACAATCTGACATAAAAAAAATATATAAAATAAAATAAAACAGGGATGTGAAATATGATCCCTGATATATAGGCAATGTTCATATGTAACTTCAGTTGTCAAACTCTTGAATTATACCCTGTATCCAATGATGGGCTATTTGAAATATGCTCAAATCCCCTGGTGATGATAATGTCCAGAATATAACCTCTGTCCTGGACAAAAATGACTTAAAACCAAACCACAACCTGTCACTGAAAGCCATTATGGAGAAAACACGGTGTCAGTTATGTTTGTATATCGTAAAAAGATGTCAGCAATAAAAATAAGACTTACAAAGTCTGTTTTATGCGTAAGTACTACAAAGTTTATTAGCAAGACAATGCACAGTGCATTATCCAAGATTCAGTTAAGTGCTTTCATTCAGACTATGTATGCAGTAATCTATTATAACAGATCTAAAAAGTCACAAATATTTCACTTGTCATGTGTGTTGTAATATTAACTAAGATTGCAATGCAGTGAAATCACTGATGGTAGAGTGGTATTCCTGCGTTAGCGTTGTAACCAAGCATTTTGCTACAGCTGTCTATTTGTTTTTATTAGGAACTACATTAGGGGAAAATTAAATTAAAAATCAGGGGGTTCACAATAAGCAAAGTTGTCAAAAGGTTTATTTAACCAACTTGTTATTCTCAAAATGCAGGCAGAGTAAAATGTTACGGACTCAAACAAATCACTAAAACATGTTAAGAGGTCTAAGACTTTTCTCTGTAAATTGTGATCGCATTTAGATGTAAAAATAATGTCATTATTGACAAAGCCCAGCTATATTATTTAAAGTCTTAGTCTCTGCCAAGTAACAAAACATGCATCCTCATTTATTAGCAAATCTCAGGAAAATATTGAATATGAAAAGAGAAAATATTCATAAATCAGTAAGTATAAGTCTACTAGTTAAGAAAATAATACTGATATCAGCTACACAGTACAGCAACTACAAAGACAAATCCTAGATAGGCCTTAACCTGTGTTTCCATAAGGCATACTGACTAAGAAAAATGTTGACAGGCCACAGAGTAAATTTGTACATTCTTTTGAAAAATTTCTTTTCAATAAGTGCAGTGGGATCTTTTACATCCTTCTGACCTATCACCAATGCACGCAGATGTGGCCTCAGTTTGACATTTCATTTGAAGGACATTTTGATATTTGCTTTGGTCAAATGACTTTTAGGCAACTTTGTTCAGTGTAGAAGTTGCTAAATGTCTAAGGTTGCTAGTAGTATTGTCGCTGAAATTTTACAAACTGTTGAAAGGTTAATAACATGTAAGCAAAATGTAACTAAAATTAAATGCTCTGAAAATAGAGACTATGGGAAACTCTCTTGAAAAATATAGTCATTTTGCAAAATAGGGTCTTCAAAATAATATTCAGTTAACAACAAGAAAACTGTGTTTTTGGTGTATACTTATTTTTGAAGGAAATTCCCACCTCTGAGCACCTTGTATGTACTAGTTAAAATAAATATCTCTCAAAGGTTTGTTATTCATTTTGGAAAGGAGAACTTATTTCAGTATTCTAGAGTCAAAGTATAGTAAGAGTCTCACACACACACACACACACACACACACACACACACACACACACACACACACACACACACACACACACACACACAGGTCTCAGTAAGTCAAACATTTTTAAATGTGTTCTAAAACTGTAATATATAGTGATAAAACAGGTAGAAGATCCTCAGAGTTAATAAAAATAATCTAACAAAAACAAAAATCTCTGTCTCACTCTCATCACAAACACGGTGTGTGTGTGTGTGTGTGTGTGTGTGTGTGTGTGTGTGTGTGTGTGTGTGTGTGTGTGTGTGTGTGTGTCTATATGTGAATTAATGAATGAATGTAAGTGAAATAAAATTATGTTTCACAACATTACTTTATCCATTTGCAATGTGTTTTGATAGCTTAGATAATCTCCTGTCAATGTCTGTTACTGTTACAGGAAAGCTCTAAACTCTTTTCTACCCTTTCCAAGAGCAAACAGTTTATGTGTCAACAGTTTTCAATTCCTTCAGACTCCCGGCCTCCCTAGTTAAATAGTTAATAAGTGTTGTGACTCCATGTGAAGTAAAAACTACTACTGCTAGCTCTTACACTAACATCTTACAATATTCCCTGTGGACTGAGGTGGAACTCAAAATCAATTCATGCAGCAGTTCTAGGCAATCACACACAGCTTTGTGAGTGTGTACTACATGCTTTCTCATTTAATAAACAGCAAAATGTTTTATTTAGCTTCACAGTAAGATGAAATACTACTATATTCAGACATCCTCTGTATCTGAATAAAAAATACTTCTCCCAAATGCAAGATAGTATGACCACGTTTTTGAGTTTGATAACTTAAGATACAATATATTGTTTATTAAATCATATCAAATACCGATCAATACTGGGTGCTTACTTAGATATCTGGTATAGATTGTATGCAGAAGCAGTCCAGTATAAAATCTGAATGATATACCTATGATTTTACACCATTTTTCACATCTGGCTCATATAATTTCTGTTTTTTTACTTATATATATATATATATATATATATATATATATATATATATATATATATTTACATTTCTTTGTAACTATGCATCAGATTTACTTTCTGTTAGGGAAATATATTTTTTTTATCTAGTGAGAGTTAGACATTGACCAGACAGGAACTGCAACTTTTACCTCTCCGGATGAATGAACTCAAACGTTCATGTATTCATGCTGACTAAGCGCACGCAATGGCGACAGGAGGCTGAGTTCTGAAGAATCTGATCATCTAGATAAGGCACTAAATCATGATAGCATCCATTGGTTTTCAGTACTCCAAATGCAAATGTCAGAGAATCTTTGATATGCAAATAAAAATGTTTTCTTTGAGTCAAGTTTGGAAGAATCGGGTAAGGTCTGAATTCCAGAGCAGAGGCTACCCCTGAATCTGCTGCCATGCCATTTATATAAGGAACTTCTGGGCACAGACACACTGTTGTGTCCCAGAAAGAAGCATCTTTAAGACAGTAGGCATCCACACTTCAGTAAGAGCACTGAGATTATTTCCATGGTCTTCCTTAAGAAGGAAGGTATTCCTCCAATTCATATTTCCTAGGCTTTGTGGCTAAACTATATGTGATTGTTCAAACCACTTTTCTGAAATGCCTATCTTCTCAGATATAGTTCTCAAGCAGAAAAAAAAGGATCACTTCTTTGCAAACTTAGTCTCCAAACTTGCTTCATGACGAGCAAATGGAAAAATGCAACAGTTATCTCTTTGTACAAGGATGGGTCATCTATTGACCAGGCTAACTACAAATGCATAGATCTGACTAGTCTCATATAAAAGGGCATGGAAAGAATTATCATGAATATTACAAACAAAGACACAGGAAATCTTCACATACTGGATCCAATACAGTTTGGATTTGTCAAGGACAGATCATGCCTGCTCAACCTGGTGGACTTTGTTGAGAAATTCACCAAAGCTTTGGATGAGGGAAATATGGTACACATTGTCTATCTTGACCTGGTGAAGACATTCACTAGTATTCTTTATTCAGGCATTGTTGACAATTTGTATTTATTTATTTAACAGTTGTTAACCAGGATAGTCCGACTGGGAAAGAACCCTTTTTCAGCGGAGGCCCAGGGAGAAAAGCTCCAAAGTACAATAAATATATAGAAGATTACAAACTTCAATAAATATGGAGTACAATGATTACTGATTGTCAAATGCATTTACAATAATGGAGGCAGGCCGGAGTTAATCACAAATCATGTTAGTAGCAGATCCTTATAAAAGTGACATATACTCAAGGCATGATATAATGTTTTTAGAGTGTCACATGCTTGAAGGATGGCATAAGGTTGGAGGACTAGCCAATTGGTCAGGAAATTATCTGCTTACTGACAGGAGGTAGGTAGGAGAAAGGAGGCCAGAAGTATGAAGGAAAAATAGGAGTAAAGCCCTATATCACCCATTGGATAACCAACTAGCTCATAGATTGGAGTCAAGAAGGCAGGATAGGAAACTCTACCTCCACAAAAAGGCCAGACATCAGCAGAGTCTCTCTTGACTTAGCACTGGGATTGCTCCTTTTTGGCATCGCCATTTCATATGTCAAATATACCATTAAGAACATCTGGTTGACCAAGTATGATGATGACTACAACCTTGGCATGATTACAGAAATTCCCAAAGACACTAATATCCTCTAAGAGGGCTTGTTGCAAACTAGTAATTGGTACCAGAGCCATAGTCTAAAGCAGAATGCCAGAAATGCATATTAGTATCTTTTTGGTAAATTGGCCACCTTTGGTAATTACCATATAGACAATTTACCATATGTGGACCAAGATATTTCCTTTGACCACCATGTGTCTGCTGACATATGGAAATCATTCTATCTGTGCTGCTCATTAGAAGCATATGGTATCCACGTCCAAAGATGTCATTATCCAACTGTGCTTGAACCTTCTTAGACCAATCATTGAGTATAATGATTTCTTTGGAATGAACCTTACCAAGCATATACAACAACTGGCACACCCAAAGTGCTTTCTTACAAAATAATGCAAGGCGTGAACCACATGTAGTATGCAGACTTCCTCAAAACCCTATCTTTATACTTATTCTCCTGTGTCTGGCTTACAAGGCATTATCTGATCATGTCAAGAGGGATGTGCTGAACATCTGGAGGGTCTAACAGCATTAGAAATACCCCTTTCAAGGATCTAAACCTCATTTTCACCATAAATGGGCATTAGGCTAGTAGTAATTTATGAACACATAAGATGAGGCTGAAGAAGAGCACAGGTAGTAAGATAGGTCATATCTTATAACCTTCACAGAGGCTTAGAAATAAAATGAGCATAAAGTCAGCGTGGGCCACAATGGTGAAATAGAGGACAAGGAAATTAGGAAGGGATACAAAAGAAGGAGAAAATTGGTAAATGTGCATGACCTGGGGGAGGTAGGAAAAGAAATGAATATAAAACAGGATATGAACAATATAAGGAAAATATTGGAAAGAAATTGAAAGGAGATTAGAACAAAAAATAAGAGAAAATGAAGATGAAATGGTTAGGAATGCTATAGGAAATAATGACACTGAATGAGGAAAGATGAGGTAAGCTTCAGCGGAAGAGACTATTGGGATATTTGGATGCATGGGCTAGATTAATGGCTAAAGATGAGAACAATGCTAGAAACCTCTAAAAATGTCGAACTTTTTCATTATGTAGAAACAGCAGCTGCCTTATTCAAGGAAGGAGGTAGTGCAAAAGGCAGAGCAGCTGTGATTTGTAAAGACTTGTGAAAAGAAAGGGAAATAGACTAGATGAGCAGAAGGAAGAGGAAATGGAAAGAGACCAAAGGATAGGAATCAAAAGATGAAGATTGGGAAGAAACATGGAGAACAGATGGACAACTGGAACCTTGGAGGCACATGTGAGATAAATAAAAAGAATAATATGAACCCATGGAACAAAACCCCATTTTTCACAGAAGAGGGGAAGAGTGGGAAGACAGGAGAGTAACAGAGGCAGAGGAACTAAATCTGTTAAAACTCATTACAGCCAAGTCTTTTCAGAAATTACATCTTACTAATGTTTCTGGACACCGAATAGTCTTAGTTCATATTTGTATCAATAATTCCAAAACCATTCTACATGCAAGGCTTTGGAAGAGTTCATCTTAAAGCTTACACAATAATAATGAAATAGATTTTTGATCTCTGCCTGCTGCTGCTAAAGGCATAGTGGATATTATTTGTATACTATGTGTTTTCATTATAGTAATTTTTGTATTTCTCAAAATGTCTCAACAATCAAGTGGCACAGACAGAACTGCTAAACTTTGTATGACAGCTCACAACTCCTTGAAGCACATGCTGCTGGCAGTATGTGCTGGTTGAATGGCAGCAGAGATTTTAAAAGCTGTTTATACAATATTATTTAATTAATATTTACTAGGGTTATTGTGGCTTAGAAAACCCTGTTTAAGACCTAGAAAGAAATGAATGCAACCACTGTAGAGATTGCATTGAGCTGACTGGTTTGCCATATGAACATTTGTTTGAACTAAAAGACGATGACATCAAGTTTTTTTTTAAAAAAGGTTTTGGCCATGTTCACTGGGAGTTTCAGTATAGACTCAAAAGAACTCCATTGGAGAGAATGAGTTGAAATACACACACACACACACACACACACACACACACACACACACACACACACACACGTATGAATCTACTATACATGATCAAAATTTCAGAAAGCCGAAACCCATATGGCCGAGACTATATGTCCAACTTTTGAAATTTTGAACATGTAAAAAAATAAACAAAACAACAAAACAAAAACTCACCTACACATTCTTAGCAGGGGGCAAGCTCCCCTGCATCCCCTGTGGGGGTCTGTGCCCCCCACACTCCCTGCAATTTAAATATACCAACTCTTAGATCTCACTACCATGCAGAAGATGGGAATCATCCCATCTGCACTATATGGAGATGCCCGTTCTGCATGATTGAAATTTCAAAATTCGATCATATGGTCTCGGCCATATGGGTTTCGGCTTTCTAAAATTTTCATCATGTGTAAGGGACCCATGTGTGTGTGTGTGTGTGTGTGTGTGTGTGTGTGTGTGTGTGTGTGTGTGTGTGTGTGTGTGTGTGTGTGTGTGTGTGTGTGTGTTTATATATATATATATATATATGGTTCCCATTCAGAAGCCTGAAACATCATAAGCCTGAAAATCAAAATCCTGAAACCAAAAGCCTGAAAATTCAGAATCCTGAAAACTCAAAATCCTGAAAGCCCAAAATCCTGAAAGACCAAAATCCTGAAACTCAAAATCCTGAAAACACAAATAATGCTAATATGTCACTATAAAGACACTAATATCTACCAACTGACCCTGACCCTAACCCTAACCCTAAGGTCACTATCACACACTCACCTGACTAACCCTAACTCACTTAAACCGCCCCTAACCCCAATATTTGTCACTATTGCATACATGCCTAACTAACTCACTTAAACCGCCTAACCCTAAAATAAAACCAACATGACCTAACACCACAGGGCTAACAATAGCAAAGCCACAATGACATCAGTATGTCTATTTTGTGTTTTCAGGATTTTGAGTTTCAGGATTTTGGTCTTTCAGGATTTTGGGCTTTCAGGATTTTGAGTTTTCAGGATTCTGAATTTTCAGGCTTTTGGTTTCAGGATTTTGATTTTCAGGCTTATGATGTTTCAGGCTTCTGAATGGGAACCATATATATACACACACACACACACACATACACACACACACACACACACACACACACACACACACACACACATATATATATATATATATATATACACACACACACACACACACACACACACACACACACACACACACACACACACACACACTCACACACACACACACACGTTGAAAATGTAGGTAGGTGTAAAAGATATAGGAAAAAATAACTGAGTAATCTAATAAGATCTGAGGAACCAGCCTAGTAAACAGATGGTATGCTATTCTTACTAGGGTTAGGGACAAGGCAGGCACCAGAATAACAAAGAACAGGGTCATAAATATTAATTACAATAAAATAAGTAAAAAAACACAGAAGAAGATACTGGAAATGGAGACTGGAAGATCAGAGGTTCAACATAAGAGTAGCAGTGACACCAGAACAATGAGAGGAGAGATTGGAAATCTTAAACTGAGAAAATAGTATCCATAAGTGACTGAACTGTGGGATGCCTTTCCTGTCCAAGTTTCTGTACCATACAGTGATACTGGTCACACCACTGTCTTGTACACCTTACTTTTCAGCTTGTTTGGCATTCTTCTGTCATAGACTACAGCTGACACTCTATGCCAGTTGGCTGCAGCCCCTCTTATTCTAGCTTTGACCTCTTCTCCTCAACCACCCCTCCCAAATACTTGAAGCTATTTACTGTTTCACTATCATCCCTTCTATCTCAATTCTCAGCTTCTTCTGATTTCTCCAATTTGCTGCCACTACCACTGTAATGGGTCACTGCGGGAAATAACTTCTACTGATGTCATCTGAGTGCTTGTACATACTTGCTGAAACTATTGAAGGGATCAGTGAGGGAAACTATTTATTCTGGTATCATTTGAGTTTTCTTTCGGCTTTTCCCGGTTAGAGGTTGCCACAGCAGAACTCCCGTCCGCTCATGATTGGCAGTGGATTTTTACAGTGCCGAGTTGCCAGCCCGACACTCAACCTTCAACAAAGGCACGCCCATTCACGCTCGCACCTACCTGCATGTCCTTAACATCACTCAGATGCGGGGAGGACATGCAGACTCCACACAGAAGGCGCTCCAGCTGAAAATAGAATGGGAGAACCTCTTGCTGTGAGGCGACAATGCTGCACCACCGCAGCTTCATATTCTGGTATCATTTGAATGTTTGTGCATATTTGGACAAACTACTAATTGATGGAGAAAATCATTTATTCTGGTGTCATTTGAGTACTTGTGCGTACACAGACAAATTACTGAAGAGATCGCTGCAGGAAACGATTAATTTTGATGTCATTGAAGTGCTTGAGCATACATGGAAAACTATGGAAGGGATTGTTGGTGAAATAACTATCTTTCCTGTCATTGAACTGCTTGTGGAGACATGGATCGTGGATTGCAAAGTATATGCATGACATGCAGCAATGCTTTCTGCATAGGTCTTATGTACAGTATGGGTTTCTGACAGTAAATGCCAAGATCACTTTATTAGCATACAATGCTTTACACAGTTTATCATTTACATGTCATCATACTTAATTTGCTTGCACTAAATCATGAGTAGCACATGTTAATATAAATGACCTCTATGAATTGCCACTAGTTATACTCATTCATGGACATTGCAGGTGCATGTACCATGTTCATGCAATGACTATGAATACTCATCATAGCTTTAGTTTGCTTTGGATTTGAATGCATTATAATGGATATGAATAATGTGCAGTTGTAATTATATTGTTTAAATTAAGCTGAATTAAATTCAGCTGTAATAAAACTTCATAGGTTGTTTTCAAATAAGAGTAGGATTGTATAACTTCTTTCTCTCAATTTTCTTTGGCAGGTGTACATGTTATGGAGTTGATAATTTATATGCATACATCATTCTTCTAAGTAGCATAGGTCTTAAAGTTGTCTATTGGATATATTTAGAGAAGGGAGTTTTCATATTTATGGGTTCAAGAAAATTGTTTTGTATTGGTTTGCTCATTAAACAATTGCATCTTTTTTTAAATTGCATTCCCAATTCTTTGCTAAATATGAACCAACATTCTAAATGATCAAGTTTAATTAAGCCTTTATGATGAAAGAGCAGGTTAATTAGGTTCATAATTTACATAGTACAGCATAATTGAATAATTATAAAATTCAAATTTCTGCAGCTAACTGCAAGTGACCATTGACTATAATTATTATATATATTTACTTTTACTGAAGCAACATCATTAAACACTGTATAAAGACATTGTTTTGTCTTTACTGCATTTCAATATTTTATTAAGTAGTCCTAATGCTTATATATTAAAGTTAATTTGCTTTAAAAAAGCAATTTCATCCACTAGTGATTCAACAGTTTTGTTAAGCATTTTACTTTTAGATAAAGAAGCTGTGCAAAACATAAACTCACCAGTCTTATAGCATGAATCTTAATCTATCAGCTAATTGATGATCACATACAATGATATATGGGCAGAAGATGGCATTCCAAGAAAATGGCTAGGAGGGGTGGTTTCTTAAGTGAGCTTCAACACTCCAGCTTTGATTTGAAAACATGCTTTAACATGCATGCCATTTGTATCTTCACTTGTCTATACAGTGTCATGTGACTATGACAGAATGTGGCTGTAGGACTGGTGGGGTATTCTAGAATGCTCGTTTTTATGACAACATGCTATATAGATGTTTACCATGTTTGTCAGGGTAAACCTGCTTCTGCCTGTTATATGATAGCAGCCTGACAACAATATGACCCATGCACACCACAAAATAACACTCCTGGCTGATTTCCAAAATGCAACTCTGAGTGTCTTACACTCATTCCTGTTATATCACAGGTACTAAAAAATCTAAGACAGTTTCTCTCCATATACAGGGGACATATCCTGTAAGAGAAGTGTGATTTTTTGTCCTATTCTAATATGTTCTAACTCATTATATATCTATTCAAGTCCACGGTTCAGATCTAGGAGCCAGGTCCTTGTATAAAGTGAGACATTATTACATAATCTTTGATTAAGTTCATAAAATAGTTTAATGATCTTACTTTAGTTCTAACAAATGTTGATCTGTGTGTAATTGATTTGCAAAGGGTCAGCAATATCAACAGTTTTGAGTAACCATTCATTTTTGAACATAGAACTGAAAATCAGTACAATGAAATAATAATAATAATAATTATTATTAGCTGGAGGTAGCCTATAAGCAAACACATTAAGGTAATATTTTTTATTTCTTAATTTTTATGAAGCCTAGAAGATAATTCAGACCATCAGATTGTGCATGCATTCAGAGGTATAAATAAGCTAATCTAGACTTTTCTGAACAGCTTGGTGGGTTTTGGCTATGAAATATTTAACAGAAAAATAGACATAAATGTTACCAAAGAGATTGGATTAATTCTTCAGAGGAGCCACTAGGATGTATAGAATCGTTCATCATCCTGCCACAGAGATGTCTTTGATCCTAATGTGGGAATCCAACTATGTAATTATGAACATACAAAGCCACTGGACTCATAGGCTCCATTATTCCTCTTTTTCTGTTTCTTCACTCTTTTCTCCTCCTTCTCTTCAGACTCCCTTGGTACAACTGACACCCTTCCTCTGCCAATTCCTCTTCAGTACATTAATCTTATTTGTTTCTACAGTGATGATGTAATGATATGCAATGCACAGCAGTGTTGCATCACATCTGCAGTCTGAATATTATATTTCAGCTTAAAACACTCAGACTTATATACCCTGTAATGTTGTAACTTCTGTAACCAGGACAGGGCTGGAAACGGTCCCAAGACCAGCCCATCTACCCAGTCAACAAACATAATAGAATACAATGAAGGAATATGTGCTCCCAGATATCATTTGTGCAACCAAGTCAAATAGCTTGAATCAGCACCATGTTAGAATTACTTAACTGGATTTTCTTTCATAGTCACTAATGCAAATTTACTGGAGAGATACCCTTCTTCTTATTTAACATATGGGCACAAAAAGACCCACCCAGCACATATACATTCTGACACCACATGAAACACACACACACACACACACACACACACACACACACACACACACACACACACACACACACACACACGCACACACGCACACGCGCACACACACACACACACACACACACACACTCACACACACACACACACACACACACACACACACACACACACACACACACACACACACACACACACACACGCACACTACATTATCTAATACAAACATGCACATCTCAGAATTACATGTTAGTAGATGCTGCTCAGTATATCAGCCTATTCTAAAATGGAAATATGTACTATAATGATAAGTACCCAGTTTATAGTTTTTGCAATGTCCCAAAATAAGGGGTATTAGAATTTTAACATTTAGTTAAAACAAGTATGACAATCTTACCCCCATCAACGCTGGTGAACAATGAAGCTTCCTGTACCCCTTTAATTCAATGATTTGTTCAGAATGTTGTTGGCATAATTTTAAATCTTATATAAGGTATATGTTATATTGTTACATTACTCATATTCAAATAAAATGAAATAAGCAAATATTCCTGCTCTTACTCCATCGTTCTATGTCTTGTTCTGGTCTGCAGAATAAAATTATTACAGAAATAAAAGTTTACAGGGGCAAGTATTTTTATTGTATTTGCTCCCATGTGGCCAGGTTTGTGCCCAACAACAAAAATTAAGGAGTGATTAAAAATAAACCATAACTCAAGCCCTTGTAAGTGTTTATTTTTTTTATTTATTACCCAAACACAACAATGTTGTGAGCTCCTGTGTTTGTGCGTGTGTGTTATTTGTGCATATCTCCATTTATACAGTTGTAGTATATATGTAACCATATGCCAAAAAGTGATACATTTCACTTAGAATGCAAGAGTTTATTAAGTGAAATATTCTCTACCTTTATTTCATTTTCTGGGCTTCTCAAAATTTCAATTTCATTTTTCTGGTCACATGGCATTTTTGTAAAATTAGAAGGTGAAGTGAAGATTGTCAGCAGTTCATTAATAGAAAAACAACTGGGTCATAAGACGTTTAAGTAGTACATTTGCCAGTTAATATTTTATAGAAAGATTTTTTTTAAATTTTAGGTATAAAAGTTATAAAAAAGACTGTTACAAGAGAATGTTCAATTTCACATCCTCTCCCTGAAGTGAATCCTAGATCTGTGAACCTGACTTGTGAGCTGCTACTGAAAATTCAGCAGAAAGTTTTATAGATTTAACATCCCTTGAAGGAGGTTCATTTAGTGATTCTGATTGGCTGCTATACTTAATTTAAATCTATTTAGTATACAAAGTGAAGTAAATAATTTCTCATCCCTGAAGTAAACAATTTTATCATCTATCTGCTATTGTCACATACTATAATAATTTTTCAAGAATAATAGCGGAGCCTTGAAGGAAGGCTGGGTAGAATTACAGATGTGGCGACCACAAATCATAAAAAGATTTTCATGAGATGACGTAAAATTAATGAGCAGTGTCTTCACTAAGTCCGTTAACAAACTTGTCATCACTGATAAGACAATGAATAATCTACAGCAGTTTGCATTTCTGTTTTTCGTCAGATTAAATTTATGATAGGGACACTTGTTGATAAAGTCTTCCCTACAATAGCTAGCAGTGAAATTGCTCTAGCATCAGTAGTGCGTTAAAAAAAGAGTGTTGTAATGTCAAATTCTATTTCCCATTGGAAATCACTTTTGGTATGATTTCTGAGTGTGTGCAGGCAATGACTCACTTGTTTTGCGAGATTATCCCTTCTTTGAGTTGGTGCAACTGTGAAGTTGGCATATATAATTTCAGGGGGTTCTGGGGACAAGCTCCACTGCAAAAATTTACTAAAATAATTTTTTGACCTTCTCTATTTCAGGCTTTTCTTTTTCATCCATTCAGCTCATTGTCTTTCAGGAAGTTGGTTTCATAGTAGAAATGTTGATATAATAACTTTCAATATAAGAAAATGCATACAGTCTGCAAAAAGGTTGCTGTAACTAGTGACTTTTCTGAGATCACTGAGTGCCACACGGTATGGATTTTTTAAAGTATTTGTCCAATAATGTGCAAAAAATGGTTAAGGTATGTCTAGCAGTTATGGATCAATAATATTTACTCCTTTACAAAAGTGGTAGAAATGGCACATTAGTAAAAGTAAAGTCTATAAAGTATGATACCAAAAATATAGACCAAGTCTGTATGAATTAATCATTTTATATTTGAAGATCTGCAAAACGTACTGCACATGGTGACCTGAAATTTCAGCAGTATGCTTGTGTCTGAGGAATATAATACATTTCTTTATAATTTGACTAATGTTTGTGAACAGAGGTGGCATGCAGGCATAGATTTTCAAATCTTTAGCTTAATAACAACTATTGAAATAGCAAATGGTAATAGAGGGGTTGTATTCAACAGTAGGTACACAGATGTTATTATTTTATCATACCTGTCTCGGTAGATATCTTTCCTGAGCAAGTTCTGATTTTATGTTTGTGCTATTATATTGCTTGTGCATTAACTGGACATCATCTCTCTTTTTTTAACCTCGTGTACCAAGGCCAATAGCCTAGTACCTACCTATGAACCTATGATATAGCCTCAGAAGGATATTAAAAAAAAAAAAAAAAAAGGCACAAACTGTCACTTTTGAGTAACACAGTACAGAGCACAGTCATGTGACTAGTCCCATTTTAACAACTTTATGTGGGTCTGCAGAAAAGCTTGAAACAGTGCCTTTCGGTGGAGGGCACCCAGAATTTAATGGTTGAGATTCAAAGTATGGTATAAATGAAGGAAATGCAGTCATTTTGAAAGGCCATTTGAAGTGCCAGTTAATGGTGACTTTTAATAGCTCCCTGACTGCAATTATAGCACTTGCAAGGCCAAAGAAAAGATCTATGTAGTCAACTGCAAGGGAGGACAGAAAGGAGAGAACTTTGCAGATAGCCTGTCTCTAGCGGGAAGACTGACATTGAAACCAATATCATATCCAGACCTAGAAGGGTCTATATTTGCTGAACTTTCAAAAAACAGTAGAAGAGGATTGTCAACACATGACAACGATGTGTGGCAACATCAACAACATACTGGTATCTGTATATAACACCCTGAACATACTGGTGTCTCTATATAATACCCCATATATACTGGTGTCTGTATACAAAAGCCTGAACATATTGTTGTCTGTATACAACACCCCATACATACAGGTGTCTGTATACAACACCCTGAACATGCTTGTGTCTGCATACAACACCCCGTACATACTGGTGTCTGTATACAACACCCTGAACATACTTGTGTCTGCATGCAACACCTTGAACATACAGGTGTCTGTATACAACACCCTGAACATGGTTGTGTCTGTATACAACACCCTGAACATACTGGTGTCTCTATATAACACCCCATATATACTGGTGTCTGTATACAACACCCTGAACATACTGTTGTCCGTATACAACACCCCATACATACAGGTGTCTGTATACAACACCCTGAACATGCTTGTGTCTGTATACAACACCCCATACATACTGGTGTCTGTATACAACACCCTGAACATACTTGTGTCTGCATGCAACACCTTGAACATACAGGTGTCTGTATACAACACCCTGAACATGCTTGTGTCTGTATACAACACCCTGTACATACTGGTGTCTGTATACAACACCCTGAACATACTTGTGTCTGCATGCAACACCTTGAACATACAGGTGTCTGTATACAACACCCTGAACATGGTTGTGTCTGTATACAACACCCCGAACATATTGGTGTCTCTATATAACACCCCATATATACTGGTGTCTGTATACAACACCCTGAACATACTGTTGTCTGTATACAACATCCCATACATACAGGTGTCTGTATACAACACCCTGAACATGCTTGTGTCTGTATACAACACCCCGTACATACTGGTGTCTGCATACAACACCCTCACAGAGATGGAAAGAGAGAAGAATTCCTCATGCTTGCTTGACATGACAAGCACAAGACTGTTCCAACCTTATTACTAAGCTAACATGGTACCCTTTCTGACTGTCTCAGTAATGTATGGATCACTGCAGTCATGCCTTCAAATTAAGGTTAGCATCAAGTTTTTCAGCCAGATAGAGCACTGGGGAGTGTTTTCTTTTTCTATAGGTAACAGTGAGAATAGAATGCAGCTTGGGGCTAACAGTCCCAAAGGACAACATTAACAGTAGCCAAGGATAACCACAATGAAACTGTGTTTTCTTTCCAGCTGTAGTATCAAGAAACCCAATGTAACCAAGAAAAAATGTTTAGGTTCTGCTGAAAGAACAAACATTCTGAACATAAGGACCCATAGACTAAAGATGGTTAAGGGCATGCATTGCTCCCAAGGGCTGGGGTGGATGTTTTTTGTCTTGCAATATACTGCAGGAATGTAGAACTGAGTCTAGACAGTAATCTTAATATGCCATTTTCCAACATGTTTCTGGACTGGATTAATTTTATTCATAAAGAATATTGAATATGTGAGGATAGTAAAATGGCTATGGCATAGTAGTTCAGATATTTGAGATCTGTGGATAGAATAAATCAGATATTGTACATAAATTCTGGAAATGTAATTAGGTACACAAAATCTGATCCTTTGTTCCTCCTATATTAAATTATATTCTTAAGGTAGAAATAAAAGTTAATATTGAATCCATGGTACAAATCTTTTAGATGTTGTTAAGTCCTTATTGTATACGAAATGGACTTGTTTAATGCAAGTACTAGCTGGTGGTTGACATGGAATTGTGAATTTCTGGAAACTAACAAAAGACCCCGGCAGATTAGCCTTCCAAAGTTCTTTCAGAAGCATGTTCACAAGCTGTGTTATGAACAATGCATTAATTCACATCACTCACATTTTGTGGGCATGCTGTGTTGCCGGTAATGAATTCATTGTACAGTCAGGGAATGGGCAAGCAGGGATGGATTCATAAAAATCCCTATGGACCAATAGGACTGGTGTCTTAAACTATGCTCAGGGGGTCTGCCCCTTTCTTGATATTCTTTAAACGTAATTTCTGTCAGTCATCATGCTTCTGCTGCATATTGTCTATCCAATAGACATTCCTACTATGTATGGTTATTGTGCAAATTTATGAAGTAGGTGTCTCAGACTGGTATGTATGGAATAGTAACCCCTGTGCACAGGGCAAGGAATCTAGTGCAGTCATGCTAAGCCTACGTATCTCTAATTTATATGTAGTGAAGTTTTGAGAAGCTTTGAATGAGTACTGCTTTGTTTTACATTCTCGTCCTAACTCTCAACCTAAATTTGAACAAAGCCTTAAGTAATTGGGGGGTAGTGTCAAAGGCCCAAAAATGGGGAAAATATTTAATTTTGCTCTTAGAGAATTTTGCATTAGCTTGGGTTTTCTGAAGGGTATAAAATCTGAAACTTAAATTTTTGATATTATTTTCTGATATCCATTGTCAATGTTTTGCGAGAAAACCCAAATATCTTTAGGGGGAAAAAAAACAATATGAGGCATAAATCGGGACATTCTGCAAACATCTGAACAGTTGAGAGGTATGATTCAAGTACCTTGTATATCAATTGTTTTGCAATAAAAAAGAAGAAGTTGTGTTAGAGAATAACCATTTTATAAATCTCAAACTAGAATATCAATGTCTTAGGAGGGCAGCCTGTAATTAAGATGTACAGTGATTGTTTATTATTGGATGACAGCAGTTGTTTTACTATGCTGCAAATAAAGTCATTGGGTTCTCCCTACAAAGTCAGGCAGATGATTTGTTATGTTCCATCACAAAATAATAAGGACAGAACTTGTGTGAAATTGTAGAGGATGTACAACATCTATTATATACAAACTGACTAACAGAAATTGTTTCTTACTTACTAGGTTTGATTTATGTGAAAAATGAAAGAGACATGAAAGGCATGTTCATTCACATGAATAGAGTGACCTCTTTACAGATATAAAAAAAATAACACAAGGAAATCAAGAGTGATACGTGCAGTTTTGAGGTATGTGAAAATATGTATCTGCAGTATTTGGGACACTTCTTCAGAGCAGTATATAAAAAGAAGTTTTCTTGAGAAGGTAATGAGGTGAGTAATATTGGAAAGAGATTCATTAGTGCTTATTGCATATATTAAAAAAATACTGAATGAAGGGTGGTAGACTGCTAGAAACATGCCAATGAGAATTCATCGGAGAGATGGAAAATAAAAGGACTCCATGTCTCCAACATTTTGTATGTACTATTAGAACTCATGTTTCCAGGACACCTGACTGCCTTCTGTCATTAGCAGCTGTAGGAAATTCTCATGTCTGTCTGAGATGACTATATATGCTGTTATCAGGAATTACATTTTCTTCAGGAAAGTTGTCCATTTGATATCTTTAATACTCGTGCAGTGAAATAGATGTGTTGGATGGATTTCTGGATTGAATTTATTCTTGCTAAAATAATTCAGTTTTAACTAGATTTGATGAGTGCTGTTTGAACAGTCATGCGAACATTGACCTAACCAAATGCATTTGCTGTTGCCTGTTACCGTACTTCCACTTTAGGAAAGCCCCTTCCTTATTTCTCAACCATGAAATAGGCTTTGTTCATAACTGTCAGATTGTCATTTTTCTGCCATGTGTTTCCAAAACTCCAGGTGTTCAGAGTCATACTAAGTATCCAAGTCATTAATAACAGGCAGGAGCAAATGCTTTCAGTTAATTTGATGTTATACTAAGGCTATACACACACACACACACACACACACACACACACACACACACACACACACACACACACACACACACACACACACACACACACACACACACACATGCAGGCGTCACACACCCTGATAACAATGTGTTTTGTGTACACTTGTATAGACATTCTACAGTTTACAATGAAAACAACATAATGTTACATGACAGAAAGTTTGATCATTTCACTATAAATGTACTGAAAGATGTCAAATAATGCAGACCACGATTCTCATGATTCCTTTTATAAACAACAAGTTTAATGCAGCTGCTGCTATTTTTACTAATTTTTTATTGCATTTCTATCACTATATAAGTTTAGCAGTGAAGAACTCACTTCCACTGGAGTCCTGTGTAGGAAATTTCTAGCTATGCAAAAGTAGAGTATAGCACACATTCAAAAGTTATACATATACGTATGAAATTAAATAATACCACAAACTTAGTTTTAAATAATGCCAAATACATTAACGTAATTGGATGTATATTTGCTGTAGCAGATCTATCTTTTTACACTTAAGGTGGAATAAAAAAAGCAAAAATAATATTGTAATATTACTTTTAATATAGTAGTGAAGAGGAAATTACAGCATACATTTGCTGTGCAGATATAGCAGTCTGTATAATGCTTTAAATATTGTTAGTTGTCACATTAATTCTTTTAGCTGACTAGAGGTGAAGGCTTCACAGAATTTTACTCATGCCAACTGCATTATCCTTTACCTATCATGGATCAGAAGTGGCTTCCACCTCTGAAATCCATTAAAACTACCTTACCACATCCCTCTCTACCTTGTCACACACCTTTTGTATATCTTTAGATATTCTTCACATAAAGCATTCAGGGCCTCTTCCACTCATCTGCTTCTACTCCTATTTATTAATATTAACATATAGCTTTATATTACCTTTTACTATACTCATATGCATAACTCTCAACTACCCAGATTTTCACAGAATGTTCAAATTTTTGCCTCACTTTTTTTGGTCTTTTCCTCACAGAATGTGTGGTTTTCTGGCAAAACACTGAGAATTGAAATCACTAAATAATGACATACATTTGAGCTTCAGACTTCACTTCCTTCAGAAAATGCATGCTAAAACAAATCTTGTTATTTTGGAAAGTTTTTAAGCTTGTGAGAGCTCTATTTAAAAAAAAATTGTGTCTGGTTTTGAGCCTTTATCCCTTCATTACTTTAGGCTCTGCCCAGATTTCATACACTAAGAGGTTGAGAGGTATGCTTATATGCTGACTTTCAGCTTTCCAGATGTAGCTATTTTGAATGTTGCTAGACTAATCAGAACATCACACCGATGATTTTACCAGTGGCCACAGTGGCCACTTAGTCTTGCCTCTGGTAATTCCAAATAAACCAAAGTGCCATGAATTTTCTAATTTATCTCCACAAGACGCATTAAGCCTAGACAGTATTCATGTAGTAGAGGTTCCTCACACTATCACATTCAGTCATTTGTGCAGGATATCTCGTGATATAACATTGTATCTCCAGCATTTATCAACTTCCTTCACCCTTTCCTTTGAGTCCTATGTGAGGTTTTGTATTACAAATGTAACAACCACTCAAAAATACCCATATTATTTCCAGCAATCCACAATCGTCCACTACTGCTCCAAGAGTAACTCTACTAATCACTGATTTGGTCCTATTTTGCCCCAGTTCTTGATAACTTCCTGTATTCATCTGCCCCACAGATCAAGATGTATTTTTAATTCCCCCAAATTTTCTAGTTGTATCCACTTGTATCCACAGGGTATTTCTTCTGTTTCTTTAACCCTTACTTCCCTTTGCTGTTTTTTGTAAACAGCTCAATTGTAGAATTCTTTGAATTATTTCACTCATAACATATTTCAAGTGGCACGTTTTGGGAAAATGCAAGATTTCTGCTTCTGATGCAATGACAACTCAACAGAGATGTACGATGGACCAACACTCTAGTGCTAACACAAGGTTAAATAAAGCAAAGCTTAACTGAAACTGATTTTAAAATCTGTCTCAGAGATGAAATGTTTTTCTCTCTATATTTTTATAATGTATTATTTTTTCAATTTGCTTTTTTCAATGTTGCTTTCATTATATAAATTACTATGATTGTGTTTGTATTGTACTGTTTTGGAGCTTTTCTCCCCCGGTCTCCACTGAAAATGGGCTCCTGGCCCAGTCAGACATTATCCAGTTAACAGATGTCATAAATAAAATGAATAAATAAATAAATAACAGGACAAATACATATCTTCAAATTATTATAACAGAGAAGAGGAGGAATTATTAAACTAAACTGGCAATTGATGTTAACAATAAAAAGTCTTATTATATGTATGCAAACTCTTCAGGAAAGTTAAAAATACTGTTAGATCTATAAGTGTGAATGGTAAAAGGTAAAACTATTTTGGATTCTACTAGTATAGTTAATGAATTTAATAAATATTTTCCTTCATGTGCTCAAATAATTCCAGCTTCACCGAATCCCTGGACTTTACTGATACATCTGGTATGAAATGTCCTACTATTACTTACAATTTGTTAATGAAATAATTTAAGAATTTGTCCATGGGTCCAAATAATATTTTGTTGGTGATAATTGCTAACTTTGTGGAGGAGTTAGGATTGTTAATGCCAGGTAAATTTAAAAACCTGTGTAAATAAGCTATTGTCCCCAGTTCCTAGAATATGTCTTGCATTACACCAATACATAAAAAGGGTAATTGTGATGAAGTAAGTAACTGCTAGTTTGACTTCTGTCATTGGGAAGTGTTTTGGGAGATCTTTCTCTGAGATCATAAAACTCAATATAGTTAAAAATATATATATAAAATAACATCCAGTATGGTTTCATTAAAGAGATGTCTACCCAAACAAACTTGATTGAGTTTTATGATTTAGTAACATCAGTGCTTGACTTAGGTTTGGGAGAGGCTGGTTATTTACTTGAATTTATCCAAGGCTTTTGATGTACTGCCATTTGTTAACATTTAATATATATTAGTTAAGAATGATTGCAATCCTCATCTGATGGTTGTAGGAAATAATCAGTGGTTATTGATGGTTGCAGTTATGACCATCTAACAATGATGTCTGGTGTCCATCGGAGATCGGTTTTGGGACCAATGTTATTTAACACTGTTTTTTCTACTTTTCCTAAAAACAAAATTTGTTGGTATAATAAATATACTGATGAGTGGAACATGGCTTTATAATAACATATTCAGATGATTATTGCAATATTAATATTTTTGCCAGGTGTTTTTAATTGGCAAGAAAGTATGGGATATAGTTCCATATAAATAAATGCAACATGATTTTTTTTGGAAAACATATTTCACATTTCACACTATAAACAGCCTACAAAACTTTAAATGACAGTGTCCTACTAGCCATCATGGATTTAAATATTAACAATAGTTTAAAAGCTCATAAAGATTCAAATTGTGCTTGTATAATAAAGAGTTATAGAAGTATCAAAGGTTCCTACATTTACACAAAAATACCAATATTATGGAATAAATTACCATTTTTATATGCAAATCACCCCCACAAATGGTTTGAAATTGAATTTAGATAAATGGATCTGTGATTAGTTATATGATTCAATTTTAGGGAAATAGTATTCCTTGATGACCTTTTGGCCTGATCAGTGGATGATGAATATATGAACATATGGACCTTATGTAAACTGAATGTTACTCAGCTTTGTAGACTGTGTAAATGAAGATCCCATGCAAGCTTACATTTAGTACCTACATATATTGTTGGAAATATATGACTCACTGATAAGTAAACTTTGCAGAGTTATAATATTATACTTGGATAAAAAAAATAATCACTTTGAAAAAAGCAACCAAACAGAAAATGTAAAAAAAAATAACACTCTCAATAATTTTATAAAGATAGTTAAAGTAACTGGCTTTGCATTTTTTTCATATTTTTAATTTGTGTCTTCAAGCCATGTATTTTTTTACTTAGTTAACTGATTGTTTAGATGCACTTGTTCATTTACCTTTATTATTTGAAGTCTGTCGTACAGAAGAAAAATACTAATATCTGTATTAATAAAGTATTCAAACTCCTTTTAAAGTTTTTACACATTCTCTATTTTACTATGAAAGTTTTTTAGTACTAACATATTTTCAGTGACATAGGATTTCACATTTATAAAGAATGGACATTTATTTGTAAAGTGCATTGTAAATTTTGCTTTTTTTTGTAAAGGTAATCGGACAACTACATTTTACATTTCTGACTGTCAGTTCACAATCCTTTTTAGTGCTTTCTTTTAAATGAAACATCTCAAATACTTGAAAAACTTGTATTACTGAAAACCAATACTGATCTGGGATCAGATGGTATGATAAGATGAAACAGGTAAGACTGAGATGCGCAGAGTTTCATCAACTGAGAAAAAGCAATGTGTGCAAGTGTATTGTGAACTAACTGAAATAAATATCTATATAGTGTTAGCATTCAACAAAAATGCTACAAAAATATGTCATGAAACTATAATAATAAAGTAATGATCATAATAAATACCACAAGAATCAATAAAATAATTTAGCAATGTTAAGCATTTCCTACATTTACTTGTACCCATAACACTTCAGGGCTTTTCTACTGTATCTTTAAATTCAACTTTACTCAGTGACTGAAATAAAAGCAATGGGTCTTCATACTTTTCTTAGACCTTGACTAAAACAATATTTCCAGTTTTAAGCATTAAGTATCACATGTTAACCTAGATCAGGAGTACATAACGTGATCATTTCCTTCATAGAGTTCCCCATCTATTTCCATTTCTCTCCCATTTATGCACCATGTGGTTCATCGGGCAACAACCACCTTTTAGTGCTCATTGTTTCTTTAGCAGTTACAGGTTTTATAGGCTCAGGTTGCTAACATAAGGCCAAATCCTCCTCGGAGGGTGCACAACACACATTTGCATGCCCATACCCACACCTAGGGCCATTTTAGAGTGTCCAATCAACTACTGCAAGTCTTTGGAATCTGGGAGGAAACCAGAGCACCCAGTGGAAACCCATGAGAATGCAGGGAGGACATGCAGAACCCACACAGAAGGCACCCGAGCTGAGAATCAAACCAGAGAACCTCTTGCTGTGAGGCGACAATGCTAACCACTACACCACTGTTAACAAGCATTTCCATTTAGACCTAATCTATTGGTAAGGATTTACTGAATACATTGTCATTAAAGGTTCAGTAGTAAACTACATAGTAACCTGTTAGTTCTAAACATGATCTCAACAGTGATGTGTTCTGAGCTCTAGGTGTTTATATGGAGACCTTGTAGCACATATTTTACAATCATATGCACATAATATAAACTTGTATTTGAACAGTTCAAAATTAGGCTTTTTGCATGTAATGTCTAGTCTTTTGTCCAGTTTGGTACTCTTCATTAATTATTCAACTACACTTTCTCTTTTTTTTCCTCACTAGCACAAAAGCAACAGATTGTTAACATTAAGAAGGGTTATAGTACCTGCTACTATACCTTTCAACCTCTTAGCACAATAGTTCTGGACAAAACCAAAACAATGTGGAGACAAATGCTCCAAATCAGAGACAGATTTGAAATCTTGCTCATATAAGCTTAGAAAGTTGCTAAAATGACAGTCGTTAATTAGTATACATTTTCAATATGATCTAAATTCTGAAACTCAAATTTCTGTCATTATTTATTTTAGTTCTCAGGGATTTTCCAGAAAAATCAGA
>NC_056737.1:1487455172-1487460172 GCF_019279795.1 Protopterus annectens | reverse complement strand
CATTACCTAAAACTTCATCAGTTTTCAAAAACATGCATTCACATTAGTCTTTAGAGTGCCTTCCATATCTACAGAAAAAAAATAAAATTTTCCGTACACTAATGCATGATTATCCTTTCTGCTACATACACATACACATCTCACATAAAATGGTCTTGAGCTATTTGACGTATTCTGAGATAGTAAGAGGACAGCATTAAATACACTGCCCACTGAGGGTCTATATCAGAACATCGAAGTATTAAAACTTCGAATGTTCTGATATCGAACACTATTCAGCGAACGGTAAGAATAGTGAAGTTGCAGAACAGCAAATTCTTTCCTCTGGAAAGAATTTGGTTGGCCATTTCTGTGGCTTCGCTATTTTTAGCTGTGTAGTGGAAAGTTACGGGTTGGGTTCAGGTAAGTGTGTGATTGTTTGTACGTTAGGGTTAGGGGTGGGTTAAGTGAGTTAAGGTTAGGGTGCGGGTTAGGCATGTGTGCGATAGTGACAGACTTTAGTGTTAGGGGTGGTTTAAGTGTGTTAGGTTTAAGGCGCGGGTTAGGTGAGTGTGTGATAGTGACAGACCTTAGGGTTAGGGTTTGGGTTAAGGTAAGTGGGTAAATAGTAGTGTATGTTTAGTTTAGTGTAGTGTTAGATGTAGGAATTTAAGTGTATGTGTATGGTTGCTGTTTGTTTGATGTGCTTGTGTTGTGTGTATGTGTTTTGGAGCAAATCGCTGTTCTGAATGTTCGATATTTTCATGTTTAGATGTTTAGGGGCCGATGAAATAGCGTTTCCTATTTTCATCTTTCAATAACATGATATAAATGCCCCACTGAGACAAGTTAACAATAACTAAGCCTTACGTAGGAATACCTGTTTAGCCAAATACTTTACACAATAACTGCAACAGTACCTGAATCTTAATTGAGATAGCTGCATTTCAATTGAACTATTGCTTACAGAGATGTCTTTTAAAATTTATTTTCATCTTTTGATGAGTATTCTGTGCACATGAGTCTCTGCCCCTAATTGTTCTGCATTTTGGTTTATGAAGAAGTAAATAAATAATGACTGCAGGTGTTCACAGTATAAAGGATTTCTTCTACTTAGTCTGGAGTATATCCTGCCCATTGTCATCTTTTACTTTCCTTATATAGTCTTAAAAATAACAGAAAATAACAGTTGTAGGGGAATCACAATTCTATGAGAGAACAGCATCATTACCTCAACTTTGCAAATATTTCTGAATCTGGTTACTTTCTCTTGTGCCATATCTGAGAAGAGAAACTTCAGCACTCTATTTATTTTGCTTTCTATGTGTTGTGAACTAGATTATACACACGTATTATAAAAGGAAGTAGATAAAGAATGAATCCTTGGGCATTCTTAAATTCCACGGGTATTGTGTAGATGTAGCATGTTTCATTTTACAGTCTGAGAGCTACTGCGGAAGGACCAGTGCTGAGAAACTAGATGTCTCAAGGCAAGTTAAAGTACTGCTGGTACTTTCCACAGTACCTGTATTCCCATATTAGCCAAGGAAGCCAAATACAAATTGAATTATTCAATCTGCAGGGCTTAGAATGAGTCTGTCATGTGACACTTTGTCAAAATCTTGGGATAGATCCAAAAATCTTGTCTAACCCATTTTTTTGTGTGGAGTTTGTGGCTGCATTTGATAAAGTCAAGAATAGTGTTAATTTGCGGTTGTGCTAAACATTGTAAGGAGCATGAGTGATATCAACTTGCAGATGAGAATGTGCCCAAAACATTGCAGGTGAATACATTTTCTTTCATTATTTTTGATTGGGGGCGTCTAGATGTGAGATGTTAGTTGTTTAAAGATGGAGAGGAACCACCCATAAAGAGTAAGCATTAGTGACTGTTCCAGCAGAAAACACATTTCTCTTTAAATATGCTCAGAAATGTTGAAGGTCAAAATGTGCTGTAAGCCGAGAGATTTTAATTGTATGAATATACCTCATTTAAGAGTAGGATGACCATGCCAGTTTTCCATAACAAAGAATGACCCCCCCCCCCCCACACAAGTTCACTGAATTATAAGGAAAGAATCAGACAGAGCAAAAGCAATAGTGACAAGTTTTAATAATTTTGTTGGAAGACAATCATGTGAAAAGATTCTGGCAGTGTTTAACACTTTTACATAAGGATCTTATGTAGGTGGCAGTTGATTCCTGAGGCACTGTGACCAGAGTTTATCACAATAGACTACAGGGAATAATAGAGTTTGAGTGGCACACTGTCAATATAGAAGGAATTAGTCTACGGAATGAAATATGTAAAATATTTACTGAATTTTTTAGATGCCATAGCTGATAGGCAAGAACATTGGCAAGCCACAATGGTGCAAATGTTAGCAGACACAGGACATTGCCACATTTTAGCAAATCACAAAGCATGGCATGTATATGTGAAAATCACCAACAATAAACAAATGCAATAATATAAATAAATAAATAAATAAATAAATAAATAAATAAATGCTTATTGCACTGTGGCAGATTCATTGCCATTGATGCATTTATGTGGTCAGCATTTTACATGTGTCTATTTCAGCTGGAAGTCCACATTTGATAAATGAGGATCACTGCACGTGGTCTGCTGTAGCCACTGATGCTTTTGATAAATGGGGAGCAATCCACACGGTCTGTTGCAGCCACTCCCATTTTTGTCAAATAGGGAGCACTGTGGTCTGCTGTGTGTTTGTTAAATGGGGAGCCCAGGAGCCACTGATGCTGTTGCACCAGTATTATTGTATCAGAGGCAGCCAGGAGGATACAATAACCTACTGCTAATAGTACTATATAGTGCTGCCAGATAACATGCACTGGTATTCATACAAAATTAGTGATGTGAACAACAGTGGTACATGGAAATATCATGCAAAATTAGTGATGTGAATAATGGTGGTATGTGGAAATATACAGAATTAGTGGCGTAAATAATAGTGGTATGTGGAAACATACAAAATTAGTGATGTGAATAATGGTGGTATGTGGAAATATACAAATTAGTGATGTGAATAATGGTGGCATGTGGAAATATCATACAAAATTAGTGATGTGAAGAATAGTGGTACGTGGAAATTCAGAATGTCATGCAGATGAGCACTGAATTCTTTTTTTCCCCCTGCAAAACCTTTTTATTGACTTCAACATTAAAGTCAGAAAATTGAAGCCGCAGTGGTGCAGCGGTAGCATTGTCACCTCACAGCAAGAGGTTCTCCCGTTCAATTCTCGGCTGGAGGGCCTTCTGTGTGGAGTCTGCATGTCCCCCCCACAGCTGAGTGGCATTCAAAAGACATGTGTAAATGGGCATGCCTTTGTTGAAGGTTGGGCGTTGAGCTGGCACCTCGGCACCATAAAAATCTACTGCCAATCATTAGCGAACCAGAGTTATGCTGTGGTGACCCCTAACCGGGAAAAGCCAAAAGAAGAATAAGAAGAAGAACATTAAAGTCATAAAATTAAATGTTTAACAAATCATAACATCAAATAACTATATATACGATTTACAATGTCCATAACAAAATTTACATTAACTTTCACCATTAATATTTCTCTAATAAATCATTAAGTTTTTGCCAAGATAAATATTGACAATATTTGGAGTTCTCATCTTAACAGTTTGCAGTTCTTTAATACATCAGTGTTACTGATAAGCACTGAATTCTGAATGACAATCACACACACAACGGTGATGGAACTGGCGGTGCTCTTACTTTACGATATGATGTTCACATTGCAAAATAGCTGGATAGTAATTAATAGAACCTGAAAGGACAGCAGCAGTTAATGTAGTCCTACCTTTTTAGTACTTTGAGTTTTAACTCTCAGGATCTGTGAAATACTTTTTTTTTTCAGAAAAAAGGTTGATGACCCATGAAATTGGTCTTTCAAAAAGGATGAAGAAAAAGGAATTTACAGAAGCACTTGAAATGCCAAAGGATAGTAACAGAAATGGTGAGAAGTAAGGACATGAATGGAGAAGTGTAAGAAATCAGACACACTTCAACAAAATAATCTATCAGTCATATGTGCATTTTTACTGTTAAGGAAAAGAAATATAATTCATTCAGTTACCTAATAAGCTATTACTTATATTATACTATATTAACTCAGATTCAATCAAAAGTTCATTAAATTTTAAATATAACCTTTACAACTAAAACCAAATAAAATGTTGAAACTGTAGAAAAGGTAACTTTTCTTCTTTTCATGCACACACACACACACACACACACACACACACACACACACACACACACACACACACACACACACACACACACACACACACACACACACACACACACACACACACATCTCATTTTGCAAAAGCAAGTTCTCACCAGCTCAAAAGTGATGAAGCCCCAACTATGGCTTAGCCACCCATAGCTGATTTAATGGCCTGGCAGCAGGAGTGGTCTTCTCACGTAATGAAGTGATACCTGCTGAATTTATTGTATGCCTGATCTGGAGTTCTTAGTGTAGCATACAAAGAGACCAAGACTTAAAGAAAAAAATATGACTAACATGGTTGCATAGAGCTGCTGGACATGCTCCACTTAAAGTAATACTAATCCCTCAGAGCCACATGCTCCAGGGATCTAAACCATGTCATCACAATGAACAAAACATGCTGGAGGGATAGGTACCTGACCTAGAGACTCCCCATACTCTGGAATAGACTGCCTGTACATGTCAAGCAGAGCGCCTCCTTGGCCCTCTTCAAAAGGAACCTTGACAATTGGATGGGAGACAGCAAATTCACCCGAGGAATCATGTCAGTCACCCTGCTAAACAGGGGTCCAAGGAAGTAAATATTGTGGGAAGAAATATCCAGGGAATTGTTATGGCTAGGCTTGTAAAGGCCCTAGTGCCAATAGCCTAGTACCAACCTATGAACTTAGAGGGATAAAGCGTTAACTACAGCCCTGGCAACCCACATTTCACTGGTGACTCAGTTGAGTGAGGCACTGTCAGGTACACCT